>NC_091205.1:3898692-4026192 GCF_040958095.1 Procambarus clarkii | reverse complement strand
AATATACAACTGACTTGTAACTCCCTCGCATCCAGCCTAATATACACCTAAATTGTAACACCCTCATATCCAGTCTAATACACACCTGACTTGTAACCCCCTCATATCCAGCCTAATATACACCTGACTTGTAACTCCCTCGCATCCAGTCTAATATACACCTGACATGTAACCCCCTCGCATCCAGCCTAATATACACCTGACTTGTATCCCCCTCACATCCAGTCTAATATACACCTGACTTGTAACCCCCTCGCATCCAGTCTAATATACACCTGACTTGTAACCCCCTCATATCCAGCCTAATATACACCTGACTTGTAACTCCCTCGCATCCAGTCTAATATACACCTGACACGTAACCCCCTCGCATCCAGTCTAATATACACCTGACTTGTATCCCCTCACATCCAGTCTAATATACACCTGACTTGTAACCCCCTCACATCCTGTCTAATATATACCTGACACGAGGCTTTCGTATTTAACACATATGCACTAACATGTAAGCTAAAACAAATTGTAGTGTCTGGAATGGTGATGGTAAAATTAAGACATTATGGACGCAAGCCGAGAAATGAGAAAATTTAATTTAAGTGAACTGTGTAGAATGCTATGTGGTGCCGGGGTCAACTAGGGTGTGGTGTGTGTATGTTGGTGCTTGTCTTCCTGTTTCTGTATCCTACTTTCTGCTGCTGCCCCCCCCCCCCCCTCTCTCTCTCTCTCTCTCTCTCTCTCTCTCTCTCTCTCTCTCTCTCTCTCTCTCTCTCTCTCTCTCTCTCCTCTCTCTCTCTCTCCTCTCTCTCTCTCCCCTCTCTCTCTCTCTCTCTCTCTCTCTCTCTCTCTCTCTCTCTCTCTCTCTCTCTCTCTCTCTCTCTCTCTCTCTCTCTCTCTCTCTCTCTCTCTCTCTCTCTCCCTCTCTCTCTCTCTCTCTCTCTCTCTCTCTCTCTCTCTCTCTCTCTCTCTCTCTCTCTCTCCCTCTCTCTCTCTCTCTCTCTCTCTCTCTCTCTCTCTCTCTCTCTCTCTCTCTCTCTCTCTCTCTCTCTCTCTCTTTTCCGTTATCTCTCATTCACTCTCTCATTCCCAAAATTTCACCCTTCCGTTCCCTCTCCACATTTTTTTCTCCCGTTTTTTCCCGTTCCACTTTATTGACTTTGATAGGTATCGTTGAACAGCTACATAATCAGGCCGAAACACTCTATGGACAATCAAATCTACGTTTAATTAGTCACGGACTAGTTTTATTATTATAAAAATTATTTTCTACCACAGACGTGGCCACACATTTACAATGCTAACCAGAATATATATACATTTTATTCTGTCCTCTATGGACAGGGTTAGAGATGTGTTAAACATATAGTTCAGGGATTTATTGAACAATCAACCACAGAATGAGATTCGGTGCTTTTAAAATGCTAAGCTAACCTACATACGTAAATACATACATACACAGATTTACGTATGCCCTACATAAAGTGTTCGATATGTCACTTTCAGTGTCATTAATGTGCATTTACAAAGGTGAAATGTATTTCTGATCAGCTTCCACAAATACTTTATACACATACATATACATAAATACACACATATACGTACATATACATATATACACACACACACATGCATACACATACATTTGTCTCTTTTGATTGTCTCATATGCAGCTAATTTCTATGTAAGGTTGGTAATGCGGAGTCACTCCCAATCATCCTATCACATTCGGCCTACAATCACAAAGCACCATTCAAGGTCGCTTCAACTGACCTTCTGTAGCTTGCTCTGTTCTTCTTACTCATTTATTTGCAGGATTTTCTACTGATGTTTGGAAAAGCTCATTTAGTATTTCTCGAGAACTCATTCCTCTCATCTATGGAACTTGTCTGGTGGCGATCATTATGATAGTCAGCCATGCATATGCAACTGACTTTACCCAGTTAATGAGTCTATCAGGATAAAAAATTGGTGCGATATCTCCAACATCGATCTTTATCCCTTTGCACCCAATGGAGTTAAACTCTTGAGACCACTACCAAGACCATTCTCTTAGTATACCAATGTCCTCTTGTTGATTATTTATAATCCTCTCGGTGTCATCATTAAAAAATTATAACATGGACTTTGTCTCCACTTGGATGTCATTCACAGACATCAGCAACAACATGTGAAGACTCTTGTTGTTTTGTAATCTATTTTCACTCTCGTAACTTTTGTTTCCTCGTTGCACATAAATATCTATGTGGAGCAGGACCCGAGTCTAGCGTCGTAGCACGGAGCAGTGACGACAACGCCATCTGTGAGTCAGCTCCCGAAACTCCCTCCAAATGGACGACGCCATCTAGCGAGGACGGGATATACCGGCCACAGGGGCTGGTTTCCCGTCTTAATCGGCTCGTAACATAGCCGCTGCTGACCTCTGGTGAGGTGGCGCTTAGACAGCAACGCCATCTATGGAGTGGATAGGTGGACGTTTGTATCTAAGCCTGTAAGTGAGGTTCCCTAGTTCCAGCACTAATGACGTGTCTGATTACAGAGTCGACCTGGGACTGCTGTATTGGACGATGAGGCAGTCTACCCAAGGCAGCCAAGGTCTCTTCACGAGTTTGCTCTGCAGAAGCTGTGAGTCACCCCCGGACGAACACTGTTGAGAGTGTTAGCCTGCCTGTGACGTGGCAGTACCAGGAATCGTCTTATCCGGGGCTGACTGCTGGAAGAGACTAGCCACCGTGGTGCTGAGAGAGGAGAGTGATCAGCATAATCACACGAGGCTCCTGCCTAGGGTTCGCAACCCTAGTATCGGTCGTGGAGTGGCCTACACAGCGAAGCTGATCGGAACCTGCCAGCTACAGGCTGGATTGTGGTTGAAGGCCTCCACGATAGTGCACCAAGTGGGACTGTGATTTGGCTGGCCTGTGGCCAGGGTAGATTCGCCGAGAGAATCAGATGATTCATCGTGGGCCACAAAGAAGAGAACCAGGGCTACTCATCGTGAGCACCGTGGAACATCCTGAGTCTTCGGAGGAAGACAAGTTATTGTACATAAGTGTAGTTATAGCCCCCGTATGTGACTGTGATATATTTATTTATGGTGGTGGTAGAAATATATATATACAAAGCAGTGCATTTGTATCCCTTCCCCTTTAAATTAACTTACGTTATGGAACACACCCCTTGAAAGCCACTACTAACTTGGGGCCGGATACCCAAACTCTAATAACATCAGAGAAGAACCCGGTTGCGACCCAATAGGGCCGTAACACTTGTACACTCACACATGCACGCGCACACACCTGCAACTTCCTGGCACACCAGAAGCTGCAGTGGTGCCGAGATGAGGAACTTCATAATGAGAATACCATGGGAATCAGAACTCAGAGAAAAGTCTTTACAGGATGTGATGGACTATGAAGAAAGTGCCAGGAAGCTGCATTCAGGTTTATCCCGGCCCAAACGGAGAAAAATGAAAAGCAACAGAAGACCTCATGGTTCAACCAGGAATGTAAGGTTGTGAAGCAATTGAGTACAAGACGATGCAGAAAATTCAGCAACAGCAGAACACTAGAGAGCAGGGAGAGAGTCCAGAGGGCCAGGAATAATTACCTCAGAGTGAGGAGAGAAGCAGAGAGAAAGTATGGAAATAACATAGCGAGTAAAGCTAAGACCCAACCAAAACTGTTCCACAGCCACATCAGGAGGAAAACACCAGTGAAGGAACTAGCGATGAAACTGAGAAAAGGGGAGAACAAAAACAGACAATGACAATGAGGTGTGTGAAGACCTCAAGAAGAGATTCCAGAAGGTCTTCGCTATATAACATGGAGAAGCCCCTGCACTAAGTGAGAAGGCGGCAAGCCAAGCAACCTTGGAGGAATTTGACCTCACCAGTGATGAGGTCAAAAGGTGTCTGCTGGAGCTGGATGTGACAAAGGCTGTTAGGCCTGACAGAATCTCACCATGGATACTAAAGGAAGGTGCAGAAACACTAAGTGTGCCACTCTCTATGGTGTATAACAGGTCACTGGAAACAGGAGACTTACCAGAAAGTTGGAAGACAGCTAACGTGGTCCCAATATACAAAAAGGGTGACAGGCAAGAGGCACTGAATTACAGGCCAGTTTCCTTAACTTGTATACCATGCAAGGTGATGGAGAAAATCGTGAGGAAAAGGCTCGTAGAGCCTCTGGTGGAAATAACTTTGTAATGCACCACCAACATGGGTTCAGAGATGGTAAATCGTGCCTCACAGGTTTAATAGAATTTTATGACCAGGCAACGAAAATTAGGCATGAAAGAGAAGGGTGGGCCGACTGCATTTTCCTGGATTGCCAAAAAGCCTTTGACACAGTACCCCATAAAATGCTGCTAAAAAAGTTGGAGCAACAGGCAGGAGTAAAAGGGAAGGTGCTCCAGTGGATAAGGGAGTACTTAAGCAACAGGAAACAGCGAGTAACGGTGAGGGGGGAGACATCAGAGTGGCGAGATGTCACCAGCGGAGTCCCACAGGGCTCTGTACTTGGACCCATCCTGTTTCTAATACATGTGAACGATCTTCCAGAGGGTATAGACTCATTCCTCTCAATGTTTGCTGATGATGCAAAAATTATGAGAAGAATCAAGACGGATGAAGATAGACAGACAGAGACTACAGGATGACCTGGATAAACTGGAGGAATGGTCTAGAAAATGGCTGCTAAAGTTCAACTCAGGAAAGTGTAAGGTGATGAAATTAGGCGAAGGGAGCAGGAGGCTGAACACAAGGTATCATCTGGGAGGAGAAATCCTGCAAGAGTCAAATAGAGAGAAGGATCAGGGGTTGATATCACACCGAACCTGTCCCCAGAGGCCCACATCAAAAGAAAATCATCAGCGGCATATGCTAGACTGGCCAACATAAGAACTGCCTTTAGAAACTTGTGTAAGGAATCTTTCAGAACCCTGTATACCACTTATGTAAGATCAATCCTGGAGTATGCAGCTCCACCCTGGAGTCCATACCTAGTTAAAAACAAGACAAAGTTAGAGAAGATTCAGCGGTATGCCACCAGGCTCGTCCCGGAACTGAGAGGATTGAGCTACAAGGAAAGGCTAAAGGAGCTGAACCTCACATTCCTGGAAAACAGAAGAGTAAGGGGAGACATGATAACCACCTACAAAATTCTCAGGGGAATTGACAGGGTTGACAAAGGCAAACTCTTCAGCACGGGTGGGACACGAACAAGGGGACACAGGTGGAAACCTAGTACCCAGATGAGCCACAGAGACGTTAGAAGAATTTTTTTTCAGTATCAGAGTAGTTAATAAAAATGAATGCACTAGGAAGGGATGTGGTGGAGGCTGACTTCCATACACAGTTTCAAATGTAGGATATGATAGAGCTCAGTAGGCTCAGGAATCTGTACACCAGTTGATTGACAGTTGAGAGGCGGGACCAAAGAGCCAAAGCTCAACCCTCGCAAGCACAATTAGGGGACATGATAGGAACGTATAAAATACTCAGAGGGATTGACAGAGTGGACATAGACGAAATGTTCACACGGAACAGTAACAGAACGAGGGGACATGGATGGAATCTTGAAACTCAGATGAGTCACAGAGATGTTAGGAAGTTTTCTTTTAGCGTGAGAGTAGTGGGAAAATGGAATGAACTTCAGGAACACGTTGTGGAAGCAAATCCTATTCATAATTTTAAAACCAGGTATGGTAGGGAAATGGGACAGGAGTCATTGCTGTAAACAACCGATGCTCGAAAGGCGGGATCCAAGAGTCAATGCTCGATCCTGCAGACACAACTAGGTGAGTACAGACACACACACACAAACAACAAATAGTTGACAAATGGAATGCATTAGGAGTTGATGTGGTGGAGGCTGACTCCATACACAGTTTCAAGTGTAGATATGATAGAGCCCAATAGGCTCAGGAATCTGTACACATGTTGATTGACGGTTGAGAGGCGGGACCAAAGAGCCAGAGCTCAGCCCCCGCAAACACAACTAGGTGAGTACACCTCCATGTTCAAGCTGGTTGACAAGGGATTCAATAAAGCTATAATGGATGCCACAGAAACGGATCATCAATAACGGACACTCCACCGGATATATCGAAAATATAATTAAAAACTGAGATGAGCCGCCATGCATCAACGAAATGGTCAACAAAACATTTGGGACCATATTTATTGTTCCTCAAGTATAGTTGCACACTACTTTGTCAAATTCATTATGACTCATGTTTACGCTTATCAACGTATCAAGTAACTAAAAGATCATTGGGTATGCTCTCTGACTACACTATTGGAGTTGGGTCTACTCTGTGGGTACTCCTGGTCATGTGGTGCTCACAGAGCTACTCTGTGGGTACTCAACCCGTTCTCGCCCTTTCTTACAGTCATTATTGACTTATTAAATACGTGCATATGTGACATACTAAACATACACGTTTACCTTGAAAATCTTCATAGAAAACACCTAACCTAACCCTCTTAGAATGTTAAGAGAAGCATCTTATTGCTTCGTAATTACAATTATTACTTAACCTATATCTATAATAGGTTAAGTAATAATTGTAATTACGAAGCAATAAGATGCTTATCTTAACATACTAAGAAGGTTAGGTAAGATTTGTGTTTTCTATGAAGCTTTTCACGGTAAACTAGTATGTTTAGTATGTCACATATGCACGTATTTAATAAGTCAATATTGACTATACGAAAGTGCGAGAACAGGTTGGGGTACTCCTGGTCTTGTGGTGGTCACAGAGTTACTCTGTGGGTACTCCTCGTCTTGTGGTGCTCACAGAGCTTCTCTGTGGGTACTCCTCGTCTTGTGGTGCTCACAGAGCTTCTCTGTGGGTACTCCTCGTCTTGTGGTGCTCATAGAGCTTCTCTGTGGGTACTCCTCGACTTGTGGTGCTCACAGAGCTTCTCTGTGGGTACTCCTCGACTTGTGGTGCTCACAGAGCTTCTCTGTGGGTACTCCTCGTCTTGTGGTGCTCACAGAGCTTCTCTGTGGGTACTCCTCGACTTGTGGTGCTCACAGAGCTTCTCTGTGGGTACTCCTCGACTTGTGGTGCTCACAGAGCTACTCTGTGGGTACTCATGGTCTTGTGGTGCTCACAGAGCTTCTCTGTGGGTACTCCTCATCTTGTGGTGCTCACAGAGCTTCTCTGTGGGTACTCTTTGACTTGTGGTGCTCACAGAGCTTCTCTGTGGGTACTCCTCGATTTGTGGTGCTCACAGAGCTACTCTGTGGGTACTCCTCGTCTTGTGGTGCTCACAGAGCTACTCTGTGGGTACTCCTCATCTTGTGGTGCTCACAGAGCTACTCTGTGGGTACTCCTCGACTTGTGGTGCTCACAGAGCTACTCTGTGGGTACTCCTCGTCTTGTGGTGCTCACAGAGCTACTCTGTGGGTACTCCTCGACTTGTGGTGCTCACAGAGCTACTCTGTGGGTACTGTGGGAAATTTTTACCCACCATATCTAATAATCATCTAAGAAATGTATAATTTCTATATCATATCTAAATCATATCAAAATCATATCTAAATCGTATCAAAATCATATTAATCATGAAAGATTCATTATATAGCTTGATCCTGGATGACAATGGCACCATGAACACGTACGCAACAGGGGCCCTTTTGATGCCTACGTGACTTTGTACATGATCTTTCAAGGATCCAGAAGCTTCTAGAAGGACTTCTTAATTAAAAAACTATTGGAACATTGATTCAACATCCGGTAGGATTAAATATCGAATCCTTAATAAGATTCAGTGGTACTTTCAAATACTACTTATAATCTTTAAATCTTATATCTAATTATATTATAATCACATCTTATCTTAATCATAAGTCTAGACTGTAAAAATAATCAATCAATATTCATTGAAAGTTACCTCTCAAGGGAGAGAGAGGAGCATCTCGGGGGGCGAGAAGCGCCCACGACGATGCCTCGCGGCACTCCGCGTTTGTTTACAAATGAGTGAACAAGTGACTGATCCTTAGCGAACATTACCAGCTCAAGGACACCTTATCTAACATTTTTATCGCCAGTGAATACTCTCTAGAACTGGGGGAGTACCTGGACAATATCTACAAGGAAAATCCGTGAACATTCACATAAAATAGAGTGTATAGTGGAGATCAGTGACACGGTTTCCTCCACCTTCATTCATAAACTTTTATCTCGAATCATTCTTCTGCAACTGCAGGATAATCACGTAGCAACGCTACCAGATCATCATACAGCAACGCTGTAGCAAAATATCGTGCCTAAACTCGACAAGAGAGTTAATCAGTCTGGCAAACTTGTCAGACAGGCACCCCGACTGGCAGAGAAGTATATTGAGGGTTATTTGGTATATGATTGGCCAATTGTATGCTTGTGTAGCTTTAATATCCTATAAATCTGTCTGTTGGTTAAAAAGCGAGGCTAAGCCTCACATATCGGTACGTTTATTAAAATTGTAGTGTAGCTGTGAATCTTATCCAAGCACTGAACCTCATGGGTGTCCATTCTGTCAGAAAAGAATTCAGCCTCAATAAGTAAAAACCTCACAAGTGTCCACAGTCTTGGAAGAGATTCAATCAAGCTAACTGTATCATATAAATTGAATATGTCTGCATATATATTTGAATATATAAATTAAGTTATCAATTGCTTGCTTAGTTAATTTTTAAGTTATCATATAAGTTCATTTAATTGAATATAATTTCTAGTACTTGACAGTATTTAGACTACATTTAAGGTCATTTATTATACTTTTACAATTTAATTTGTTGTTTATAGTATAAGTACATATTGGCTGTTAAGTTATGGTACTAGGTTAGACTATGTATGTTTAAATCCCTGATTTAAACAGAGCCAGTGTTCAGTCAGATAACTGAATTTATCAAATCTTATCCTTGTATAAAATACAAGCTGATGTGAGATCCCTGTCTACAGGTGGATTGGAACTTCTATCAACTAAGTCATTCACCCCACCTGTCCCTTACAGCCCACAGTTTGTCATTAGGAAAAGAGGATCTAGGATTTACAACCCTAGCTAGAGATTTTAGTTGAATTAATTTGCAGACAGTAAATTTTTAATTTAGTTCAGTACAAGTCCCTGGTAGTCTCCTCTTATATCAATCCCAGCAGGTTTTTCCCACATTAATGGTCCTTCGAACCGGATAATAATGGTCCTTTGTACCTAGATATTTATGATCATTCGTTTACCGAATATTTCAATGCCAAATACATAAGAAACTTCTTGATTTTGCATTGGAATAATTCTTACATATTCTAGCCTAACCTAGCTATCAGCCAATATTTATCATAGCTATATATCTAAGTAAACAAATAGTTTGCAGTGGCTTAAGCCACCATATCCATTAACTAGTAAGCATTCATAGTATTCATAGCATACTAATATTGTTTTGAGTTAAGAAACCACAGTAATTAAGTATATCAGTGTCAAAGACACTGCACTGCATCTTAATCATAAAATATCAATTATCTACCTCATTGTGGTAACATTACATATATATTTAAGTGTATTATCTAGCATTATCTCTAATCTACTGATTTTCAGAGCTGCTCATTACATAATATTCTTTAAAAAAGTGTTATCATCACTGTATGAGCATTCATTACAATCTAACCATAATCAACTGTACAAACCCTATTCAAGGTAAAACCAGTAGACATTCTACTGTATTTTATCAAACAATTATTATGGTAACAGATTTTGTAATAACTTTGCAAAAATAGTGCCATTTACTATTTTTAAAAAATTATTACAAGATTTACCAACTTGGTGCATTCGTGCATTCGGGTCACAAATCAAATTATTACAGTACTTTTGATAATTGAACACCTGCTACAACCAGATTCCAGGGAGGAAATGAAGGACGATCTTTGGAATCATTACCTAAGTAGACAGGAAAGCTCATTTATCAAAATACATTAACATCATACATATTTATCAGAAAAAAGAGAAAAATCTCGGAATCTCCAAAACTTGGAAAAGGTCAAAATGACTAACAGTATTCCACCAGCAACTGAAACAGAAAAGAAAAGGACACAAAGTGTCTAAAAAATCACTTGAATCTACAGCCTACAGACCATTTAAATCAGGTGATAGACAAATGTCATCATCACTTGGCTACAATAGTCTACAATTGGGGATTAAGACCAATCTTAATCTCACATCACAATCTGAAAGGCTAACAACACATTGACAATGTCAATACAAATATTATCATCCATCTAAGATAACTATCTTAATCCAAGAATATAGTCTTGATCACCTAATCTCATGCTTTCACTGGAGTGAAAGCAGCCTCAGAAAATCTGAAGTTAATCAAGCATCTCAAAGAGACTTACTTAATAGAAAAGGCAAAGCCGAGAAAAAAAAGAAAAAGCAAAATGCTTCATCACATCATGAATAATGTAGATACACATTATTACAGATACAATTCATCCTTTAAGGAAATCCTTGGAGGAGTACAAGTGTTACATGCTTGTATGACCTACTTGCATGTAATTACTTACCTACAAGTTTTACATACTTGTAACAACATCTTATCACAAAGCCAAATCTTTGATGGACTTCGAGCTTACGTACAAAGATTACGAAGCCGAGGAAAACTTAGATCTCAAGAAAAAATCCACAAAGGTGAATCCACGGACAAAAGCAAAAATGTCCAGAATGGCAGTCAAAAATCAAGGCAACAAAATTCCTCTTCTGCAAAGTGGAAACAGAATAATGTTGGCTCTTATGCTATATCCCCCACAGTTAACAGAACTGTAGGAAACCAAGCTCCTAAGACAGATAAGACAAAAGGAGCTACAAGTGCCCCAAAATGTTTATTCTGTCAAGAAGCACATACCATTTATCAATGCACAGTTTATGTAGGCCGTGCCAGTCGAATCGATCGACTGAAATCTCTGAACAGGTGCATCCGTTGTCTACGGAAGCACGATACAAGTGAGTGTATCACTCAATTGCAGAACTGCCAATATTGTCATAAAAGTGTACATCACACAGCACTCTGTAGTGATATTAACAATCAATCCAGATCACAGACTTCCAATAATCAACATGCATCTCAGGCAAAGCCCAAAGATGATAATACCACAACAGCCGTACAATTCTGTACAGTAATGAGCAATGTCAACGACTTGGATACAGAAATTGTTACAACAGCCATATTGCCTACTGCACAGCTAGAACTATGCAATCAAGGAATTTGTATTCCAACTAGAGGCTTTTTTGATCAAGGGTCACAGAAAACCTTTATCAGTAAAAAGATGGCAGAAGATTTACAACTTAAATCTTCAAAGCAAGTATCTACATCTATATCAGGGTTTTTTACTAATTCTGGTCGTAGAACCTTTCCAGTAGTAAAACTCAATGTCTGTCTAGGTACATCCCAAAGGACAGTAGAAGCCATAGTAGTTGATAAAATTCCTACTGAAATGGAAGTGACTGGTCTGACAGCCACAATTAAATTCCTAAAAGAAAAAGGAATCCAATTAGCAGATCCTCTACTCGATTCTGACTACATAGGGGATATCGGAATCCTGATTGGAGCTGACTACTATCATCGATTCATCCTGGGATCAGAAGAATCTATGGGTATGAATATACTCAAATCAGCAGGAGGCATATTGATGACAGGACCTATACTAGATCTTGAACCTTCAACTCCTGAAAAATCACATCATACAGAAACTGTAATAGTGGCATGACTAGGCAAAGAACAGTCACCACTTAAAATCCCCCACATGATTGATGATGGATTAGAATCTGTACATCAATTGTGGGAACTTGATGCCATAGGAACAATTCCTGAACAACCAAGTCCTGATGATGTCTGTGTATATAATCAATACTTAGAAACTGTACAGTACTATGATGGACAGTACAGGGTAAGGCTACCATGGAAAATCAACCATAAAACCTTACCTACCAATTATTACATGGCTTATAGTCAATTTAAATCTCAATTAGCAAAGCTAAGAAAAAGGCCTGAGCATTTAAAACTCTATCATGAGATTATTGCTCAACAATTAAAGAATAAATTCATCGAAGTCGTGAAACATGACAATAAGCAAACAGGCCATTTTTTACCACACATGGCTGTAATGAGAGAATCAAAAACAACTCCTTTACGGATAGTTTTTAATTGTAGCTCTAAATCTGGACCCCAAGGAACCAGTCTAAATGATTGTTTGCAAACAGGTCCAAGTCTAACTCAGAAATTGTATGACATACTGTTGAAGTTTAGACTTAACAAATATGCGTATTCAGCAGATATAAGTAAGGCCTTTCTCAGAGTTGGCTTGCAGGAAGAAGATAGAGACTTCACTAAGTTTCTATGGGTAGAGAACCCAGAAGATGTCAATAGTCCTGTAGTGACTTTCAGATTCTCTTCAGTTCTTTTCGGCGCGACAAGCAGTCCATTTCTGTTGCAAGCAACTCTAGATACTCATCTGAAGAAATCATCAAGTCCCTGTAAGACTGAAATCAGTCAAAATCTATATGTAGATAATTTTCAAGGGACAGTTAACAGTACTACTGAACTGTTACAATTATATCAAGAGGCTAACAAGGAGCTACAAGGTGCAAACATGCCACTACAATCTTGGGCCTCTAATAATGCAACATTGAATAATCAAATAGCAAGAGATTACCCTGAATATCATGTACCAGAATCACAAAAGGTGTTAGGTATGGATTGGGATTTAATCTCGGACACAATATTGATCAAATCTGTGCCAGTAAATTACATCATCACTACAAAAAGGGATTTGCTTTCACAAGTTAGTAAAGTATTCGACCCACTTGGTCTACTAAATCCTTTGACTATCAAGTGGCGTTTATTGGTGCAAGAAGCATGGAAGGCTAAGGTTGGTTGGGATGATCCACTACCAATCCAGTTACAAAAAGCTTGGATGGAAGTGGCTCAAGAACAAACTTTAGTTGAAAAGATAATCTTTCCGAGACACATAGTCGAGGAAAATGAAGAAGTATCACTACATGTATTCGCAGACTCGTCAGCCAAAGCTTTTGGAGCTTGTGCTTACTTAGTGACTTCTAATCAATCATATCTTATCACCTCTAAGGCCAGAGTCGCTCCATTAAAAAAGAGGACTTTGCCTCAGATGGAACTAACAGCACTGCTAACTGGTACACGCTTAGCTGTGCATATCAAACAAGTCTTGTCTACCATGAACATCAAAGATGTCATTATATGGTCTGACAATGAAGCTGTCTTACAATGGGTACGAAACGACAACTGTCCAACTCCATATGTAAAAAATCGCGTCTCGGAAATTAAAGAAATTTCCGCAGGCTTTCAATTGTTGCATGTACCAACAAAGGACAATCCAGCTGATCTCTTATCAAGAGGTATGACATTTAAACAGTTTGCAAAGGCAGATATTTGGTTTCATGGGCCTCGATGGTTAGTGAATGGTAGTTGGCCTGAACAAAAGCCACACGTCATTACGACACAAACCGTAACTACCACCAGGCAGCAAGCTCAAATATCAGTCTTGGATTGTACTCGTTACTCCTCGCTCATCAAATTAATCAATGTAACACAGAACGTGTTTCATTATCTCAGGAAAAAAGGTATAAAATACACTTTTCCTGATGCACTTCTCTATTGGGTAAGACAAGCCCAGAGAGAAACTTATGGGAATAACTATGAAAATCTTCCGCATAAGTTAAAACACAATCTCGGTCTGTGGATAGACCAAGAAAATCACAACATTCTGCGTTGTGGAGGGAGACTTAAACACGCAGATATCAATCTAGATACCGTGCATCCATGGCTTTTACCAAAAAATCATTGGATCACCAGGTTGATTGTGTTACATACACATCAACAAATCATCAAACATGGAGGAGTGTTAGACACACTCACACAAATCAGACAGCAGTACTGGATTCCTCAGGGAAGACAGTCAGTCAAATCAATCTTGAAGAATTGCATGATATGCCGAAGGTACGATGCAAGAACTTGCTCTTATCCAGGGCCACCACCCCTACCAAAGGAACGAGTGGTCCATCTACAACCTTTCGAAACGACAGGAGTAGATTATACAGGAGCAATATATCTAACAGGGACTGCAGATAAGCAACCTATCAAGGCATACATCTGTCTGTTCACCTGTGCTACCACCAGGGCAGTACATCTAGAGGTAACACCCGATATGACTGCTCAATCATTTATTCAAGCTTTCCGCAGATTCGCAGCACGCCGATCATGCCCTAAGCTGATGATTTCAGATAACGGAGCAAACTTGGTAGCTGGAGAAGCATGTCTACGGGAAATCTGTTCCCATCCTGCAGTTACTTCCACACTGGAACAGCGTCATTGCAGATGGAAATTTATCCCTCCAAGAGCCCCATGGCACGGAGGATTTTATGAACGGTTAATAGGAACTGTAAAAAGATCCTTGAGAAAATCTCTACACCGTCAGAAAATCAATCTTCAAAAACTCCAGACAGTAATCACGGAAATAGAATCAAGGGTGAATAACCGGCCGTTGACTTACTTGTCTGAGGATCCTACTCAACATGAGCCGTTAAGTCCTGCCCACCTAATGTATGGAAGACTTCTGACTCCAGTACCATCTCTAGTGGATGATGAGATCAGAGATCCCTCATATGTGGGTCAGAGCGAGTTGGTTCAGGGGTATAAACATCTGTCCAGCATAATCCAAAAATGGAATGATGTTTGGACAAAAGAATATCTTACATCTCTACGAGAACATCACTATGGGGCCAATGTCCCCCATAATATAGCTAATCTCCAACCTGGCGATATTGTCTTGGTAGACAGTGATGGCCCTAGGGCTGACTGGCCATTAGGTAAAATTGTCTCAGTCCATCCAGATAGTCAGGGGATTTTGAGAATAGTCAAAATCCTGTCCAAAGGAACAACTTCCCTGAAGACATTGGACAAACTCATCCACATGGAATCAGTGAGCCAGCTGCAGTTAGATCCTGAGAGACCTCAAGACACTCTAACTCCACAAGACCCACTGACTCCTAACAGACACAATCGTCCACAACGGACAGCAGCAGAAAAGTGCAAGCAAAATCTGCACTTGTATTATCAATCCAATGGAGAGTAAATAAATACATATGGTTACTATTGTCCTAAGTATTGGACTCTGTGCCAGTTCTCTCCCTCTGGAAGATGTGGGAAATTTTTACCCACCATATCTAATAATCATCTAAGAAATGTATAATTTCTATATCATATCTAAATCATATCAAAATCATATCTAAATCGTATCAAAATCATATTAATCATGAAAGATTCATTATATAGCTTGATCCTGGATGACAATGGCACCATGAACACGTACGCAACAGGGGCCCTTTTGATGCCTACGTGACTTTGTACATGATCTTTCAAGGATCCAGAAGCTTCTAGAAGGACTTCTTAATTAAAAAACTATTGGAACATTGATTCAACATCCGGTAGGATTAAATATCGAATCCTTAATAAGATTCAGTGGTACTTTCAAATACTACTTATAATCTTTAAATCTTATATCTAATTATATTATAATCACATCTTATCTTAATCATAAGTCTAGACTGTAAAAATAATCAATCAATATTCATTGAAAGTTACCTCTCAAGGGAGAGAGAGGAGCATCTCGGGGGGCGAGAAGCGCCCACGACGATGCCTCGCGGCACTCCGCGTTTGTTTACAAATGAGTGAACAAGTGACTGATCCTTAGCGAACATTACCAGCTCAAGGACACCTTATCTAACATTTTTATCGCCAGTGAATACTCTCTAGAACTGGGGGAGTACCTGGACAATATCTACAAGGAAAATCCGTGAACATTCACATAAAATAGAGTGTATAGTGGAGATCAGTGACACGGTTTCCTCCACCTTCATTCATAAACTTTTATCTCGAATCATTCTTCTGCAACTGCAGGATAATCACGTAGCAACGCTACCAGATCATCATACAGCAACGCTGTAGCAAAATATCGTGCCTAAACTCGACAAGAGAGTTAATCAGTCTGGCAAACTTGTCAGACAGGCACCCCGACTGGCAGAGAAGTATATTGAGGGTTATTTGGTATATGATTGGCCAATTGTATGCTTGTGTAGCTTTAATATCCTATAAATCTGTCTGTTGGTTAAAAAGCGAGGCTAAGCCTCACATATCGGTACGTTTATTAAAATTGTAGTGTAGCTGTGAATCTTATCCAAGCACTGAACCTCATGGGTGTCCATTCTGTCAGAAAAGAATTCAGCCTCAATAAGTAAAAACCTCACAAGTGTCCACAGTCTTGGAAGAGATTCAATCAAGCTAACTGTATCATATAAATTGAATATGTCTGCATATATATTTGAATATATAAATTAAGTTATCAATTGCTTGCTTAGTTAATTTTTAAGTTATCATATAAGTTCATTTAATTGAATATAATTTCTAGTACTTGACAGTATTTAGACTACATTTAAGGTCATTTATTATACTTTTACAATTTAGTTTGTTGTTTATAGTATAAGTACATATTGGCTGTTAAGTTATGGTACTAGGTTAGACTATGTATGTTTAAATCCCTGATTTAAACAGAGCCAGTGTTCAGTCAGATAACTGAATTTATCAAATCTTATCCTTGTATAAAATACAAGCTGATGTGAGATCCCTGTCTACAGGTGGATTGGAACTTCTATCAACTAAGTCATTCACCCCACCTGTCCCTTACAGCCCACAGTTTGTCATTAGGAAAAGAGGATCTAGGATTTACAACCCTAGCTAGAGATTTTAGTTGAATTAATTTGCAGACAGTAAATTTTTAATTTAGTTCAGTACAAGTCCCTGGTAGTCTCCTCTTATATCAATCCCAGCAGGTTTTTCCCACAGGTACTCCTCGTCTTGTGGTGCTCACAGAGCTACTCTGTGGGTACTCCTCGACTTGTGGTGCTCACAGAGCTACTCTGTGGGTACTTCTCGTCTTGTGGTGCTCACAGAGCTACTCTGTGGGTACTCCTCGTCTTGTGGTGCTCACAGAGCTACTCTGTGGGTACTCCTCGACTTGTGGTGCTCACAGAGCTACTCTGTGGGTACTTCTCATCTTGTGGTGCTCACAGAGCTTCTCTGCGGGTACTCCTCGACTTGTGGTGCTCACAGAGCTACTCTGTGGGTACTCATGGTCTTGTAGTGCTAACAGAGTAACAATGTCTCTGGTCGTGAGAATTTAATTATTAAACTGAAGCAATTATTGACTCAGTGATGCCCTGCCATGTTTTTGGGGTATTAGGGTCCCTGCCATGTCTCTGGAGTAGGGGGGTCCCTGCCATGTCTCTGGGGTAGGGGGGTCCCTGCCATGTCTCTGGGGTAGGGGGGTCCCTGCCATGTCTCTGGGGTAGGGGGGTCCCTGCCATGCCTGTGACGTAAGGGGGTCCCAGCCATGTCTCTGGGGTAGGGGGGTCCCAGCCATGTCTCTGGGGTAGGGGGGTCCCTGCCATGTCTCTGGGGTAGGGGGGTCCCTGCCATGTCTCTGGGGTAGGGGGGTCCCTGCCATGTCTCTGGGGTAGGGGGGTCCCTGCCATGTCTCTGGGGTAGGGGGTCCCTGCCATGTCTCTGGGGTAGGGGTGTCCCTGTCATGTCTCTGGGGTAGGGGTGTCCCTGCCATGTCTCTGGGGTAGGGGGGTCTCTGTCATGTCTCTGGGGTTGGCGGGTCCCAGCCATGTCTCTGGGGTAGGGGGGTCCCAGCAATATCTCTGGAGTAGGGGGGGTCCCTGCTATGTCTATGGGGTAGGGGGGTTCCAGTCATGTCTCTGGGGTAGGGGGGGTTCCTGCCATGTCGCTAGGGTAGGGGGTCCCAGCCATGTATTTTGGTTAGGGGGGTCCCAGATATGTCTCTGGTGTAGGGGGAGTCCCAGCCATGTATCTGGGGTAAGGGGGACCCTGCCATGTCTCTGGGGTAGGGGCGACCCAGCCATGTCTTTGGAGTAGGGGGTCGTAGCAATGTTTCTGACCTAACGGGGTCTCAGCAATGTCTCTGGGGTAGGGAGGTCCCTGCCATGTCACTGGAGTAAGGGGGTCCTTGTCATGTCTCAGACCTAAGGGAGTCCCTGCCATGTCTCTGACGTAAGAGGGTCTCTGTCATGTCTCTGGGGTAGGGGGGTCACTGCAATGTCTCTATGGTAGGGGGGTCCCCAGTCATGTTTCTGGGGTAGGGGGGGGGGGTCCTTCCCATGTCTCTGGGGTAGGGGGTCCCAGCAATATCTCTGGGGTAGGGGGGTCCCTGCCATGTCTCTGGGGTAGGGGGTCCCAGCCATCTCTATGCCCTAAGGGGGCCCCAACCTGTCTCTGGGGTAGGGGGTCCCAAGCCATGTCTCTGGGGTAGGGGTCCCTGCCATGTCTCTGGGGTTAGGGGGATCCCAGCAATGTCTCTGGGGTAGGTTGGTCCGCAGCAATGTCTCTGACCTAAGGGGGTCCCAGCCATGTCTCTGGGGTAGGGGGGTTCCAGCCATGTCTCTGGGGTAGGGGGGTCCCCTGCCATGTCTCTGGGGTAGGGGGTCTCAGTCATGTACTCCCTTATTCTACTCACCTAATTGTGCTTGCGGGGGTTGAACTTTGGCTCTTTGGTCCCGCCTCTCAACTGTCAATCAACTGTGTACAGATTCCTGAGCCTACTGGGCTCTATCATATCTACATATGAAACTGTGTATGGAGTCAGCCTCCACCACATCACTTCCTAGTGCATTCCATTTATTAACTACTCTGACACTGAAAAAATTCTTTCTAACGTCTATGTGGCTCATCTGAGTACTAAGTTTCCACCTGTGTCCCCTTGTTCGTGTCCCACCCGTGCTGAAGAGTTTGTCTTTGTCCACCCTGTCAATTCCCCTGAGAATTTTGTAGGTGGTTATCATGTCTCCCCTTACTCTTCTGTTTTCCAGGAAAGTGAGGTTCAGCATCTTTAGTCTTTCCTCGTAGCTCAATCCTCTCAGTTCCGGGACGAGCCTGGGGGCATACCGCTGAATCTTCTCTAACTTTGTCTTGTATTTAACTAGGTATGGACTCCAGGCTGGAGCTGCATACTCCAGGATTGGTCTTACATAAGTGGTATACAGGGTTCTGAAAGATTCCTTACACAAGTTTCTAAAGGCAGTTCTTATGTTGGCCAGTCTAGCATATGCCGCTGATGATATTCTTTTGATGTGGGCCTCTGGGGACAGGTTCGGTGTGATATCAACCCCCAGATCCTTCTCTCTCTTTGACTCTTGCAGGATTTCCCCTCCCAGATGATACCTTGTGTTCAGCCTCCTGCTCCCTTCGCCTAATTTCATCACCTTACACTTTCCTGAGTTGAACTTTAGCAGCCATTTTCTAGACCATTCCTCCAGTTTATCCTGGTCATCCTGTAGTCTCGGTCTATATTCATCCGTCTTGATTCTTCTCATAATTTTTGCATCATCAGCAAACATTGAGAGGAACGAGTCTATACCCTCTGGAAGATCCTTCACATATATTAGAAACAGGATGGGTCCAAGTACTGAGCCCTGTGGGACTCCGCTGGTGACATCTCGCCACTCTGATGTCTCCCCCCTCACCGTTACTCGCTGTTTCCTGTTGCTTAAGTACTCCCTTATCCACTGGAGCACCTTCCCTTTTACTCCTGACTGTTGCTCCAACTTTTTTAACAGCCTTTTATGGGGAACTGTGTCAAAGGCTTTTTGGCAATCCAGGAAAATGCAGTCGGCCCACCCTTTTCTTTCCTGCCTAATTTTCGTTGCCTGGTCATAACATTCTGTTAAACCTGAGAGGCACGATTTACCATCTCTGAACCCATGTTGGTGGTGCGTTACAAAGTTATTTCCCTCCAGATGCTCTACGAGCCTTTTCCTCACGATCTTCTCCATCACCTTACATGGTATACAAGTTAAGGAAACTGGCCTGTAATTCAGTGCCTCTTGCCTGTCACCCTTTTTGTATATTGGGGCCACGTTAGCTGTCTTCCAACTTTCTGGTAAGTCTCCTGTTTCCAGTGACCTGTTATACACCATAGAGAGTGGCACACTTAGTGCTTCTGCACCTTCCTTTAGTATCCATGCTGAGATTCTGTCAGGCCCAACAGCCTTTGTCACATCCAGCTCCAGCAGACACCTTTTGACCTCATCACTGGTGAGGTCAAATTCCTTCAAGGTTGCTTGGTTTGCCGCCTCCTCATTTTGTGCAGGGGCTTCTCCTTGTTCTATTGTGAAGACTTCCTGAAATCTCTTGTTGAGTTCTTCACACACCTCCTTGTCATTCTCTGTGTATCTGTTCTCCCCTTTTCGGAGCTTCATCACTTGTTCCTTCACTGCTGTTTTCCTCCTGATGTAGCTGTGGAGCAGCTTTGGTTGGGTCTTAGCTTTACTCGCGATGTCATTTTCAAACTGTCTCTCTGCTTCCCTCCTCACTCTGAGGTACTCATTTCTGGCCCTCTGGTATCTCTCCCTGCTCTCTGGTGTTCTGTTATTTCTGTAGTTTCTCCATGTTCTTTTACTCAGTTGCTTCGCTACCTTGTATTCCTGTATGTATCTGGGTTAGGGGGGTCCCATCCATGTCTCTGGGGTAGAGGGGTCCCTGCCATGTCTGTGGGGTAAGGGGGTCCCTGCCATGTCTCTGGGGTTGGGGGGTCCCTGCCATGTCTCTGACGTAAGTGGGTCCCTACCATGTCTCTGGGGTAGGGGGTCCCCAGCCATGTCTCTGGGGTAAGGGGTCCCTGCCATGTCTGTGACGTAAGAGGGTCTCTTCCATGTCTCTGATGTAAGGGGGTCCCGGCCATGTGTCTGGGGTAGGAGGGCTCCCAGCCATGTCTCTGGGTTAGGGGGGTCCCACCCATGTCTCTGGGGTAGGGGGTCCCCAGCCATGTCTCTGGGTAGAGGGGTCCTCAGCCTTGTCTCTGGGGTATGGGGTCCTCAGCCTTGTCTCTGGTGAAGGGGAGGGGTCCCAGCTATGTCTCTGGGGTAGGGGGGTCGCTGCCATGTCTCTGGGGTAGGGGGGGTCCCAACTACTTATCTAGGGTAGGGGGGTCCCAGCTATATATCTGGGGTAGGGGGGTCCCAGCTATAAATCTGGGGTAGGGGGGTCCCAGCTATGCGTGGCAAATTACATCATTACCTCAAGATATCACCAACGATTAAGATCATATCCGAAAGTGATCCCAAATTATTACCTTGCCTTTGGACACAGTGAAAACGTTCCTAATGACGTATTAGCTTCCTAAATATATCATCGTTCTTTCTTAATTGGATTTCGCTAAGTAAACGTTACTTCATATATATATTTTTTTTTTAGATTTTAATTTAATGAGGAATATTTCTACAATCTCTTGAAGCAGCAGCAAAGGAAAATGCTCGCATATTTCGCAATATATTCTCATGTATTCTCATAACATTACGAATGTAAGGTTGAAGAAAACTGCCTGTTTCCTGGTCTATATGAGGTAGTTTTTGTTTACTCGCAATGACTCTCGTCCTTATATGTGTGTGACCGTCGCTTGAAACAATCCATTGATGCCACGTTCATTATTGGACCACGTGGTATATATATGTGTTTAGAATTGTCATGGATTCATAGGGAATTCTTTGCCTCCTGTTGCCCCCATATAGTTCAAATCTTATGGATTGTTTTCTGTGGTTCAAATAATTGTTCAGGGAATGTTGTTTACATTGCGTAAGGGGTAAGCAACACCAACTTGTCTATTTAAAAAAACATAAATTTAACGTTTTATTTCCTTAAATTTCAAATATTAGCGAACAATATCGCTTGTATAGTATTTATTTATTTATAATATATTTACAATTTATAGTATAAATATTGTATAAAGAGTTTTTTCTCCAGTGAATAAATGAGTAAAGGGAATGTGAAGACCTTCTCAGGCCTTACCGTGCGTCATAAAATAAGCAAATGAGACATTTTTAAACAACTTCATACGGTGCTTAACTCTCACTTAAAGAAGTAAGTTTATTATTTTATTATTAAAAAGTTATTACTGTATCAAAGAGAAACTTGAGAGCTTGGGTGTAACACGAACGTTTATCGTGTTTGGTGACAATGAACTTCAGGTTCCGCTGTGACGCCGTCTCAGGGTGTCAACCAGAGCCTTAGATGTGCGTAAGTAACATCAATGATTGAAACAAAAATTAAACTTCAACATGGAATCAGAGGTGTTTGAAAAACTTTTGAGAATCCCACTAGAGAAAGACTGATGAGCCCAATATGTCCTTTGCTATCAGAGAGCTTTCGATACTGTCTCGAACAAGAGAGGTTTCTCAAGCAAGACAAAGTGGTCGGTAGATCTGCAGGAGTGATGCAGTTGGGCCTGAGAACGTCTCTCTGTAACAGCAGAAAAGATCACTTGGGGAGATGAGATAGCGAAGAGAAATAATTGGTGGAGATCCCTGTGGGTCAGTTCTCCTTCCAGTCTTCTCGGTGACATTAGAGAGATTTTGGTAATCATTCTCATGTTAATGACATGCCATTAAAGAGAAGAAAAAGAATAAACGAAGAATGATATATTAATAGATAAGGAAAACACACTCCAAAGGTGATTGGAAAATGTTTACTGAACTCTAACCTTCAAGAAATATATAGTGATGAGGAGAGGGACAAGTTTGATAAGAACTCTGACTTCGTCATTAAATAAAGAGGACATAATCATACATCATAAGAGGAGAAAGACCAGTGAAGAGACCACCTCAGGTATAATGCAAGAGTCATGGAGCTAATAACATCAGCATCACCCGTTAGGCTCAACAATGTCCTCACACACATTACAAACTCTAACACATAAATACAAAAAAAGAAACATTAAAAAGGTATAATATATCTCCGAGATATATTATACCAATTAAGACTAGGCTTCACGTGGGGTGCCACACCAGTCACGTGGGGTGCCACACGAGTCACGTGGGGTGCCACACCAGTCACGTGGGGTGCCACACGAGTCACGTGGGGTGCCACACCAGTCACGTGGGGTGCCACACGAGTCACGTGGGGTGCCACACCAGTCACGTGGGGTGCCACACGAGTCACGTGGGGTGCCACACGAGTCACGTGGGGTGCCACACCAGTCACGTGGGGTGCCACACCAGTCACGTGGGGTGCCACACGAGTCACGTGGGGTGCCACACCAGTCACGTGGGGTGCCACACGAGTCACGTGGGGTGCCACACGAGTCACGTAGGGTGCCACACGAGTCACATATGGTGTCACACAAGTCACATATGGTGTCACACGAGTCACGTGGGGTGTCACACGAGTCACGTGGGGTGCCACACGAGTCACGTGGGGTGCCACACCAGTCACGTGGGGTGTCACACCAGTCACGTGGGGTGCCACACCAGTCACGTGGGGTGCCACACCAGTCACGTGGGGTGCCACACCAGTCACGTGGGGTGTCACACCAATCACGTGGGGTGTCACACGAGTCACGTAGGGTGCCACACGAGTCACGTGGGGTGTCACACGAGTCACATATGGTGTCACACGAATCACGTGGAGTGCCATACGAGCACGAGTCACGTGGGGGGGCCACATCAGGAGGAAAACAGCAGTGAAGGAACAAGAGATGAAACTGAGAAAAGGAGAGAACAGATACACAGAGAATGCCAAGAAGGTGTGTGAAGAACTCAACAAGAGATTCCAGGAGGTCTTCACAATAGAACAAGGAGAAGCCCCTGCACTAAATGAGGAGGCAAACCAAGCAACCTTTGGAGGAATTTGACCTCACTAATATTGAGTTCAAAAGGTGTCTGCTGGAGCTGGATGTGACAAAGGCTGTTGGGCCTGACAGAATCTCACCATGGATACTAAAGGAAGGTGCAGAAGCACTAAGTGTGCCACTCTTCATGGTGTATAACAGGTCACTGGAAACAGGATACTTACCAGAAAGTTGGAAGACAGCAAACGTAGACCCAATATACAAGAAGAGTGACAGGAAAGAGCCACTGAACTACAGGCCAGTTTCCCTAACTTGTATACCATGCAAGGTGATGGAGAAGATCATGAGGAAAAGGCTCGTAGAGCATCTGGAAGGAAATAACTTTGCAACGCACAACCAACATGGGTTCATGGATGGTAAATCGTGCCTCACAGGTTTAATAGAATTCTATGACCAGGCAACGAAAATTAGGCTGGAAGGAGAAAGGTGGGCCGACTGCATTTTCCTGGACTGCTAGGAAGCCTTTGACACAGTACCCCAGAAAAGGCTGTTAAAAAAGTTGGAGCAACAGGCCGGAGTAAAAGGGAAGGTGCTCCAGTGGATAAGGGAGTACTTAAGCAACAGGAAACAGCGAGTAACGGTGAGGGGGGAGACATCAGGGTGGCGAGATGTCACCAGCAGAGTCCCACAGGGCTCAGTACTTGGACCCATCCTGTTTCTAATATATGTAAACGATCTTCCAGAGGGTATAGAATCGTTCCTCTTAATGTTTTCTGGTGAAGCAAAAATTATGAGAAGAATCAAGACGGATGAAGATAGACAGAGAATACAGGATGACCTGGACAAACTCGGGGAATGGTCTAGAAAATGGCTGCTAAAGTTCAACTCAGGAAAGTGTAAGGTAATGAAATTAGACGAAGGGAGCAGGAGGATGAACACAAGGTATCATCTGGGAGGTGAAATCCTACAAGAGTCAAATAGAGCGAAAGATCTGGCGGTTGATATCACACCGAACCTGTCCCCAGAGGCCCACATCAGGAGAATATCATGAGCGGCATATACTAGACTGGCCAACATAAGAACTGCCTGTAGAAACTTGTGTAAGAAATCGTTCAGGACCCTGTATACCACTTATGTAAGACCAATCCTGGAGTATGCAGCTGCAGCCTGGAGTCCATACCTAGTTAAACGCAAGACAAAGTTAGAGAAGATTAAGCGGTAAACCTCCAGGCTCGTTTCGGAACTGAGAGGAATGAGCTACGAGGAAAGGCTAAAGGAGCTGAACCTCACATCCCTGGAAAACAGAAGGGTAAGGGGAGATATGATAAAGACCTACAAAATTCTCAGGGGACTTGACAGGGTGGACAAACACAAACTCTTCAGCACGGGTGGAACACGAACAAGGGGATACAGGTAGAATCTTGAAAGAATTTGTTCAATGTCAGTATAGTTAATAAATGGAATGCACTAGGAAGTGATGTGGTGGAGGCTGACTCCATACACAGTTTGAAATGTAGATACGATAGAGCCCAGAAGGCTTAGGAATCTATACACCTGTTGATTGACAGTTGGGAGGCGAGACCAAAGAGCCAAAGCTCAACCCCCGCAAGCACAATTAGGTGAGTTCGAGTCACGTGGGGTGCCACACGAGTCACGTGGGGTGCCACACGAGTCACGAGAGGTGACACACGAGTCATGTGGGGTGTCACACGAGTCACGTGGGGTGTCACAAGAGTCACGAGGGGTGACACACGAGTCACCCCACGGTAGACGTAGGGTTGTGTTCAGAACGGTGGATATTAGGGTGAGGAAGGGAAGGTGTGTGGCCAAGTGAGCCGGTCGGCCGAGCGGACAGCACGCTGGACTTGTGATCCTGTGGTCCTGGGTTCGATCCCAGGCGCCGGCGAGAAATAATGGGCAGAGTTTCTTTCACCCTATGCCCCTGTTACCTAGCAGTAAAATAGGTACCTGGGTGTTAGCCAGCTGTCACGGGCAGCTTCCTAGGGGTGGAGGCCTGGTCGAGGACCGGGCCTCGGGGACACTAAAAAAGCCCCGAAATCATCTCAAGATAACCTCAAGAAGTGGAGTGGCCACGTTGTGCGGCAGGGAAAGGTCCCCCAAGGGGTGGAAACAGTAGTGTGGGGAACTGATAAGTGACGTTGTTAATGGTGGCTTAAAATTATAAGTGATCCTAGTGAGATTAAGGGAATAAGGCCAAGTAAGGTTACTGTACGGTAAATCGTCAAGCTGGTTCATACACGAGCACATAAGGGGCGAGTAGCCATGACGGGTACGGGTAGTCATAGGGGCGCCAGTGGCCAGGCCACGAGTAATGTCGGTCAGGGTGAGAGTGGTGATAACACGGCGGCGTTGCTTATGGCGCAGGCGGCAGCGTCAGAGACAATTGGGCAGGTTGCACAGTGGTTGAAAAATGTGTTGAGCAGGCATGAGACGACTAATGCAGGACCTAAGGTATATGGAGACATACCCACGTTTTGGGGCGCCAAACGGGATTCGAAAGGTCAGTTACTGACCGATATTAGAACATTTTTCTTTGCTCTAGAGAAGGCGACTAGTGTGGGGTCATGGTCGGATCAGGCAAAGATTGCATTGGCATATTCCAAGGTGAAAGGGGAAGCAAAAACCCTGCTCAACTCGGCGGAAATTAGAGAAATAAATAGTTATAGCGAGTTTAAGCAGGAGCTGTTAGATCATTACGATGTGCAGCACGATGCAGTAGAACTAAAGGCTCAGTTAGCTGCACTTAAACGAGAACCAGGGGAACAATTAAGGGCGTTTGGCCATAGAATAAGACTCTTGGGTGATGTGATTGAGCGGACGGAAACGCAGTTCACGGGGGTAGTAAGAGATTCTATGCAACGGAGTGTTTTTTTCGGTGCATTACCGCGGGAAAGTGCGTTACACTGCAGGGAAGCTAAGTCTTTTAAGGAAGCGGTGAAACATGCAGTGCTTTGGGCGGAGAATAGCCCGACACATAAACTGACAGAGGATGACATTTTCAAAGAAGTGTCCCCTAAGAAACAGGCAAATATTGCAGACACGCAAGATAGACAGGCTCAGCTCTGGGCCCCAGTAGCTCAGCCAGTGGAGGATGGACCCGCGGCGGGGGTCACACATTCCAAGGGCAAGGGGCGAGGTGCTCCTCGACGTAACAATAATAAGGGCTGGGAGCCAAGGGTGTTCCAGGGACACAATACGAGTGGGGTGTCGTGGGGACCCCATCAGGGTACTCGTGGGCAGCGAGGAGGGGGCACGTGGAGGCAGGTTCACTCCTGCTCCAACACGATACACGCCTGCTCAGGGAGCAACAGGAATGTACCACCAGAACCAGGGTACCGGTAGAGGGTATCCCCGGGGAACGGGGTACACTGCAGGTAAACACGAGCCAGAACGACCTAAGCAGACAAAAGTGTGTAAGCTGTGTGGTGACGGTAGTCACTTGGCCTGGCAGTGTAAGCTTTTTATTCCGCCTAATTACCCAGTGTGTACAGTAGGTGGTGGCGGACAGTGGTTGTGTACCGTCGGGTCGGGTCATCCCATAAAGGTGCATTTACGGTTAAAGGGCACTATCTATACAGCCTTGGTGGACACCGGTGCTTCCGTGTCCATCATGAGTCGTAGCGTGTTAGGATCAGACGTCAGGCTGATACCTAACAACAGGAGATTAACGGCGGTGGGGGATAATGCGTTGCGGGTGTTGGGTGAGACAACTGTGGATTTCCAGCTAGAAGATAGATGGTTTAAACATAGTTTTGTAGTAATACAGGATATAGGGCTGAAACATACCAACATTATCTTGGGAACTGATTTCCTTGAAAAATACTCATGTACCATAGCGTTCAGCGCGAGGGGGAATAAATTGGTATGTGGGGGTCAAGCGGTAGACGTTAACAAGGTGAGGAGTAGAGAAGGAGTAGCAGTAGTGAGGGGTAACTGTGGTAACTCGGCTGGGGACCAGAATATACAGTGGGCAGTCACGGTACCCAAGGATGTCACCATTCCGGGAGAAGCGTCCTTAGTGATTAAAATGGCATGTAAAGCCAAGGGAGTAGACGTTGTGCAAATTGAGCCATTGGATAATCCAGCAGGGTTGGTGATAATGGAGACTATTGAAGACATAAATGATGGGGTAATTCGGTTGAGGGTTTTTAATCCCTCTCGGTGGCCAGTCACCTTGAGTAAGCATGCACAGGTAGCGTGGGGGCACCCTGTGGAGGAGATTATTGCAGCCATGTCAGTAAGTCAGAGTGAGGGCGATGAGGATAGAATCGATAAATTAATGGGAATAGCGGATAGGATGTCCATGGATAAGGGGGTTAAGGAAGCCTTAAGGGGTTTAGTCAGAGAGTTCCCGGATGTTTTTGCGTTGAGAGGGGAACCCCCGGGGTGCATTACTCAAGGAGCACATAGGATTGACGTAGAGGGCTCACATCCAGTATATACGAGAGCATATAGCATACCAGTGGCACACCAGAGGGAGGTGAAAGAGGAGATAAGCCAGCTAAGGGAGCATGATATCATTGAACCATCCAGTTCACCGTGGCACAGCCCTCTCGTAGTATTCAGGAAAAAGAATGGGGGAGTGAGGTTATGCGTAGATTTCCGCAGAATAAACAAGCTGACGAAAGACGAAGCATACCCATTACCTAACATACAGGACGAAGCATACCCATTACCTAACATACAGGACGAAGCATACCCATTACCTAACATACAGGACACATTGACACACTTGAAGGGTACACAATATTTTACCACATTAGACCTGCTCAGTGGGTATCACCAGATACCGCTGGAGGAAGAGTCGAGGGAAGTCACAGCGTTTAGTGCGTGCAACAACCAGCTCTGGCAATATAAACCACTTCCAACGAGCTCTGGCAATATAAACCACTTCCAACGAGCTCTGGCAATATAAACCACTTCCAACGAGCTCTGGCAATATAAACCACTTCCTTTCGGGTTGAAGTCAGCACCTGCTGTGTTCAGTAGGCTAATGATGAGTGTGTTATCGGGGTTGATAGGTCCCACAGCGTTGCTGTACCTCGATGACGTAATCGTGCTGGGAAAGTCATTAGAGGAGCACATGCATAATTTGAGGAAACTCTTGCTAAGGCTGAGGTCACACAACCTCAAAGTGAATTTCGAAAAATGCAGTTTTTTTTGGAGAATCGGTAACATTGGTGGGCCATACAGTGGGCCGGATGGGTATCAGTCCATTGCCAGATAAAACCAGGGATATTCAAGAGTTCCCAGTTCCACAGAACAAGAAAGAGTGCAAATCTTTCCTGGGGTTGGTTAGCTATTATCGGCGATTTATTAAAGATTTTTCAAAAATTGCAAGACCATTACATCAGATCAGTGGACTTGCAGAGTTCGTGTGGGGGAAGGAACAACAGCAGGCGTTCCAGGTACTGAGGGCTGCTGTCAGCTCTCGCAGTATCTTGGCGCACCCAGATTTTAGCAAATCGTTTCTGGTGTATGCGGATGCTTCTGGAGCAGCGATAGGTGGTGTGGTAGCTCAGGTGGATGAGCGAGGACGGGAGCGTCCCATTGCATTTTGTTCACGAGTACTATGTCCTGCAGAGAGGAACTATAGTACGATTGAGAGGGAAGCGCTAGCGATCACATTCATATTACAACGGAACCGGTACATCTTGCTTGGACATGAAATTTGGCTCAGAAGCGATCACAAACCCCTTAAGTATGTGTTCGAGTCCAAGGAGCCTTGTCAGCGGCTGGCACGGTGGGTCACCTCGCTCTCAGAGTTTAACATTACAAACTTTGAACATGTACCAGGGAAAAGCAATGTGGTCGCTGACGCGTTGTCAAGGTGTCACAATGTAGCAGTGGTGAGTGAAAGGGGGGAGGAAGATGTGTCGTGGAATGTGAGGGAGTTGATACGGAGTCAGAAAGGTCACCCCCTGTGGGGGGAGGTAAGGAAGTTTTTGAGGGGTCAGCGTGCGGAGTTAAGGTAGCCACAGCAACCTTCCCTGTCCCCTCGTCCTCCCCACCATTCCCCACTCCACCATCCTCTCTTCCTTTCCACAATGCCCCACTCCCCTGTCTCTTTGGCCTCCCGACCATTCTCCATTCCTCCATCCCCTCGTCCCCACCATCCCAAACTTCCCTGTCCCCTCGTCCTTCTTCACCATTACCCCCTCCCTTGTCCCCTCGTCATCCCCACCATTCCCCACTCCCTCGTCCGATGCATTCCCAAATGGTCTGATGTTCTCATCAGAATATTGGGAACATCAAGTGATCTGATGTTCCCATCACTGAAATATAAGAAAAACTGTTAACAAATTAAAAGAAAATGTTAAATAATAAAAAAATAAACTATACCCAGCAAACACACAGCGAAACTACGACGTTGGTACAACGTTCGAACAAGTTTTAACACCTCCTAACCAGTTATAACAACCAATATAGCAAGTTGTAACAACGTTCTAATACGTCATAAACACGTTAAGCCAAGATGTAAAAACTTTATTACAAGTTGTAACTAGCGGAAAATAGAGACTGTTACGGTTTGTGTTTCCAGGGTACTCACGAAATGAACAGTATGGTAAACAACACAGCTCAATTCCAACGCAATTCACACCAAATAATTAAATCAAAATGAAAAAAAAATAAAAATCAATAAAAATTCAATTTATCAATGCAATCAGAAACATTGAAACATTACCTGTCACAGGAGTGACATCTATATAATAGGCATAAAAAAAGATGCGCCTATTCGAATGCAACGTTGTTTCAAAATTTCAGAGCAATTGGTGAAGAACATTTGGAGATTACAGCGTTTGTTGCTCTTACGTCCAACAGATGGCGCAGTTTTTAAAAAACAGCATTTTTTTTTTCCTGTCACAAGTGTTGCATGTATATAGTAGATATATAAAAAGACGCGCCTATTTGAATGCAACGCTATGTCATAATTTCAAAGCAATCGGTAAAGAGGTTTCCAAGATTTCCCTCACATGAAAAACACAGTTTTTCAGAAAAAGTTTATTTTTTTTTTTTTTTTTTTTACCGTCACAGATGTGACAGCTATATTCTATGTATATATAAACCTGTTCGGATGCGACTGAAACGTTGTGTGAAAATTTCAAAGCATTCGGTGAAGAACTTTCAGAGATTAGCGATTTTGAACAAACGAACATTTCCATTTTTATTTATATAGATAGATAGCAAGTGTGGCTCTTACATGCAACAGATGGCGCCGTTTCTTAAAAAAAAAAATTACCTGTCACAGTTGTGGCATCTATACTTATACTTACGAAATGAAGGGCATGGTAAAAACCCATCCCAATTCCAACGCAATGTTACACAAAATAATTAAATCGAAATGAAAATAAATTGAAATGTAGGAAAATTCAATTTATCAATGCAATCGGAAACATTGAAATGACATTTGTAACATTTTAGTTCAGCGTGTTTTTTTTGTTTCGTGCAACAGATGGCGCAGTTTAAAAAAAAATGTTTTAACCTGTCACAGGTGTGACATCTATATAGTAGGTATATAAAAACACGCGCATATTCGAATGGAACGGTGTGTCAGAATTTCAAAACAATTGGTGAATAACTTTGGGAGATTGCAGAGTGTATTGCTCCTACGTCAACATATGTCACTGTTAAAAAAAAAATGTTTTTTCCTGTCACAGGTTAGGCATGTATACAGTAGGTATAGAAAAACACGCGCCTATTCAAATGTAACGCTGTGTCAAAATTTCAAAGCAATCGGTAAAGAGGTTTGGAAGATTTCTCCCACATGAGAAACACATGAAAAACACAGTTTTTCAAAATAAGCATGTTTTTTTACCGTCACAGACGTGACATCAATATAGTATGTATATAAAAAAAAACCTATGGGTGTTGGGGCACCCTCTATGGTGCGAATGAAACATTGTGTGAAAATTTCAAAGCAATCGGCGAAGAACTTTTGGAGATTACCTATTTTGAACAAACGAACATTTCCATTTTTATTTATATAGATTGTGTTAACTTCAATATTGCTTTATTATGATGCTAAGTGGACTGTATATTTTGATTCAGCCTGCCAGAACTTATTACACATAATTTGGAGGGACTATTATAACTTATTTCACTAAGATTGGATATATGATAAACTACAATTGTTTACCTCTTGCAAAATATAAATTATACCACATATGGTGACCTAATCTGCAGTATTATTAAATCTATGTACTTTATTGCAAAAAAGGATTATATGGCCTTAGCTGTGTTGTTGGTATGGCTTGATTAGGCTAGCTATGTTGTTTCCTCCTACTTCTGTTAATGTGTAGCTACATGTTCTCCAGGGCCTTGTAATGGCGCCTGGCAATGTGGTATCTGTGTACAGCTATGATAGCAAGAAACTTCATAGTTTGTGTGGGCCAGCTTATCTTTACAGTAACTCCAAATCACAATTTACCTGCCAAATAAAGGGCATTAGTAATTGTTCCATAAACATATAAAGTACAGGTGTGACATGAATATTGTGTGTCTGTAGTGCTGAGAAAAACACTTTGTTGAGTTTTAAGCTCACTGAGTAAACGCCAGACCTGTCTAAAACAGTAAATGGCCGAAAACCTGTAATAAATAATTGGTAAGATGGATACTCAGGTATTAATGTTGTTGTAGAGATTGCTGTGGCAGTTACTCGGTTGGTGGACTCATATTTTGGGAGTCTATGATGAGTTGTGCTTGCTCGTAAGGAGCCCTCTCTGTTTCGTGTTCCTCTGTTTACATTCGCTGTGTATGTGTCTGGCCGCCTCCTCTCTCAGGTGGCGTTCGAGTAATATCTGCTGGTTCTATCTATGTCCTAAGGAATAGGGAGTCGAGCTATATTTCTGGTGTATTTATTTATATTCAGTCTTAGTGAGTACTATTTTATTCAGTTTAAACACAAGACTGTGGATTAAAAGAAATGGGAGTTAATATTTACATGGTGTTGATAACGTCACGAAATCCCATTCTCTGAATTCTTAAAGGGTAACTGTAGTATGTTAACGTGTGTGTCGGATTTCCAACATGTAAGGTCTCTAGGAATACATGTAGGGTCACTAGGGATATATGTAAGGTCACTAGGCATACACGTAAGGTCACTAGGGATACATGTAAGGTTACTAGGGATACATGTAAGATCACTAGAGATACATATAAGGTCACTAGGGATACATGTAAGGTTACTAAGGATACATGTAATGTCACTAAAGATACCTGTAAGGTCACTAGGGATACATGTAATGTCACCAGGGATACATGTAAGTTCATTATGGATACATGTAAGGTCACTAGGGATACATTTAAGGTCACTAGGGATACATGTTAATTCACTAGGGATACATGTAAGGTCACTAGGGATACATGTAAGCTCACTAGGGATACATGTAAGGTCACTAGGGATACACATATGGTCACTAGGGATACATGTATGGTCACTAGGGATGCATGTAAGGTAACTAGGGATACACATAAGGTCACTAGGAATACATGTATGGTCACTAGGTATACATGTAAGGTCACTATGGATACATGTAAGGTCTCTAGGGATGATGACCAAACTAGGCATCAGATAACGGAGACGCGACCACGTTTCTGTGTGGCTGTGTGTTCCCCTCTCTCTCCTGTGCTGGCCAGTCTCTATATAGAGCACTTTGAAAGTGTTCTCCCCTACTACTGATACTTCTCCCTTTCCCTCTGGCTTCGCTATGCTGAGAACATTTTTGTTCTATGGCCTCATGATCCTAGTCTTTTCCAGTCTTTCCTCTCCGCTCTTAACAATCTGCCTGCTTCAATCCCTTTCAAAGCTGAATGAGAATCTAAGTATCTCCTTCCCCTTTTCAGACGTTCATGATCACTGCTCCCTGTCCGGCTTATCATTCTCTGTCTACCACAAACCCTTGCATAGTTGTATGTACATTCACTTCTTTTCCTACCATCCTCCTTTTGTTTAGAATAGTGTTCTCGTCTCTCTCTCTCTCTTCCTCTGCGCTCTGGCATAAGTTACTCTCAGTTTCTTGATTATATATATTTTTTTTCTCCCGTGTCTCTCCTTGGATACCCATTACATTGTATCCACTGTGCCTATTCTCAAGGTAAACAAAATTTCTTTAAATCCCAAACTGGTTTCCAAAGCAAGTAACACTGTACTCTTCCTTCCCATACTCCAACCTTCTTACCAAACGTGATTTGACTTAAGCTTTGTCCCCTGTTGCTAATTCCTTTGTCTTTTCTTTTTCTTAACTTTCCTCTTATTCTTGCCATCCTCATCTTAAATTCGACCAATTTTTAGCTTATTCCTAATTTCGTCCTAGTTTTACCTTATTCTTACATTCATCTGCCTGTTTAGATTGTACTTTTTGTAACTATGTGGCCCATCATACTTACACAGACGCAATGGACAAGTAGATAGCAAAATTTGGCACTAAGTCATTTTATGGAATACTATTACAATGCACTACAGTGATGCTGAATGGTCATCAACCCATGAAACTACTGAGTATAGCTAGATGAGTGCTACTAGATGAGTGCTACTAGATGAGTGCTACTAGATGAGTGCTACTAGATGAGTGCTACTAGATGAGTGCTACTAGATGAGTGCTACTAGATGAGTACTACTAGATGAGTACTACTAGATGAGTGCTACTAGATGAGTGCTACTAGATGAGTGCTACTAGATGAGTGCTACTAGATGAGTGCTACTAGATGAGTACTACTAGATGAGTACTACTAGATGAGTGCTTCTAGACGAGTACTTCTAGATGAGTAAATATACTCACTCTCATCCCCCTTTACTTCACCAGTCTGCGTGACTATTACCTTGCGATAGTCTCAATACATCTGTCTGCTCTTCCCCCTATCACCTGCATGGTAATAGCGGCCATTTCCTTCCCTCTTCCGGGATCTTGTTATTCGCTGATGAAGGGACATCATAAGGTGCTGTGATTTACGCCACTTTGCATACAATCTCGCCTCATTCCTTCCTTGTCCCGTAGCCAATGTTGTTTCATTAAAAAAAAAATCCCCATTTTTGTAATGGGATTAAAATCAATGCCTCTATGTTGAGGAAGATGATTAAGTTCTTTAAATAATTCTTTTGTCTTACAACTTTAAGGTGTAGGCTTATGAGGTATTATTGTACGTTGTGAGAGGGTTCCAAGGGTTTTTAGAGACTTTCAGCCTGTACGCTGTAAAACTCGAAAGGGCAGCTATGTAACTCAGCTCCAAGCCGGCGTGTATGTAGCAACAGAGGTTCAAAAAATTATATTACATCTCAGTATAAATGTACGCAATTAAATATCAACACATATAACTTTCTGCTAATATGTTTGTTGGGTCTCAAACCAGACTTCTTCTTGAGTCTTATTAAGGCCTTTAAAAGATTTTACTGTCAAGGTAAAACATTAGTCCGGAGCATAGACCAAGACTTAAAAACACTCTCAGTGCATATACACCGGATTACACTTCTTTGTATATATATTTGAGAGCCTCCCAAGTTCAAAACATTTAGAATAAAGAATTCTTCTTGAAGACTTCAAAAGTAGTGTAACTGAATTTATTCTGAACATCGAAATTTAATTTCAATTAGAATTTTAAGTACAATATGTACTATATGATCTATAAATGCACATTATTACATATTATAGCTTAAAACAGGAATATATATATATTATTTTATGAATATATATATATATATATATATATATATATATATATATATATATATATATATATATATATATATATATATATATATATATATATATATATATATATATGTCGTACCTAGTAGCCAGAACTCACTTCTCAGCCTACTATGCAAGGCCCGATTTGCCTAATAAGCCAAGTTTTCATGAAATAATATATTTTCTCTAAATTTTTTCTTATGAAATGATAAAGCTACCCATTTCATTATGTATGAGGTCAATTGTTTTTTATTTGAGATAAAATTAAAGTAGATATATGACCAAACCTAACAAACCCTACCTAACCTAACCTAACCTATCTTTATAGGTTAGGTTAGGTTAGGTAGCCGAAAAAGTTAGGTTAGGTTAGGTAAGGTAGGTTAGGTAGTCGAAAAACAATTAATTCATGAAAACTTGGCTTATTAGGCAAATCGGGCCTTGCATAGTAGGCTGAGAAGTGAGTTCTGGCTACTAGGTACGACATATATATATATATATATATATATATATATATATGTGCTCAACCCCTAGATTTAGATGACAGTCAGTGGGACCAAGCAACACTCCCAGCGAGATTTGGAGGGATAGGCATACGAAAGGCAACTGAGGTAGCACTTCCAGCATTCTTAACCTCATGTACAGCAGCCAACGAATTGGTAGGGCAGATCCTACCGGAGCGTATGAGAGAGACAGCGGGAACTCATGATCAAACGTTCATCGAAGCAGCCAGACAATGGGACACCATTGCACACCCTCAACCCCGACCACAAGTCCCAAAAGACCACAAGCAGGCCCACTGGGATAGCCTCATAATGGAAAAGACTGTCACAGCAATGATTGACAACGCTGATGCTGAAAACAAAGCCCGCCTCCTAGCGGTAACAACACCCCACGCCGGGGATTTTTTATTTCCTGTGCCCAATGCAGCCCTGGGAACTCGCCTCAGTCATGACTCTCTCCGCATTGGAGTTGCTCTTCGCCTTGCCGCCCCCATCCTCACCGAACATAGGTGCATCTGCGGAACTGCGATGGCAGACCAATATGGTCGTCATGGTCTGGTATGTCGTAAATCACAGGGTAAAATTGCAAGACATGAAGAAGTCAACGACATCATCAAGAGAAGCCTCGCCACAGCCCGCTGCCCAGCACAAAGAGAACCACACTTATACAGACCTAACGACCCTCAGAAGCGCCCAGATGGGGTCACATTGCTACCTTGGAAGGATGGTAAGCAAGTGGTATGGGACTACACGTGAGCTGCCACACTGGCCAGTACCTACCTCCACTACAGCACACGTGAAAGCGGTGGTGCTGCTTCTTTCAGGGAATCGCAGAAAATTATTAAATATAGAGGTCTGGCACACTGCTACAGCTTTGTTTCGATCGGCTCTGAGACCCTCTGTTTGTGGGAAAATGTGCATTGAAGTTCCTGAAGGAATTGGGGGACAAATTGATCAGCGCTACAGAAGACCAGAGAGCAAAAAGCTTCTCGTTCCAGCTCCTCAGTGTTGCGATTCAGAGGGGAAATGCCTGTTGCGTCTTGGTCACTAGTCCAACTTCAGAGGAATTCGAAGAAGTGTTTAACTTGCAACAATGATTGAACCCGTCTGTGACATTCATCAATGTTTCCCATTGTCGTGTTTTTCAAAAGATCCATAACCTTTAAGCACCTTTTTGTATTATTATTTTTGTAACAACCCATGTATATCTTGTAACCATCAAATGCATAATAAAGCACAAAAAATAAAAAAGGAAGGGGGTGGTAGAAGAAAAGCACACAGAAACTGTATTGGAGGGGATCTAATCATTCCCTCTAATGCGTTATGCGTGGTTTCCTCCGAGGCTATGGGTCCCCCTTCTTCCAGCTAGAGGTGGTACTCTAAATTTATTATTTAAAAAAAATATATATGTAAATATATATATATATATATATATATATATATATATATATATATATATATATATATATATATATATATATATATATATACATATATATATATATTATTGTGGTTGGTGTTGTCGTTGATTCTTCTTTACGGACAACCCAGCCCAAAACTCGGTAGAGTGCTTATACTTTACCAGGAGATCACCCTGGGCGCTTCTGGCTCTTGGAGAGGGGCTCAACGTCACGCGTTTAGGGGATGCGGCTCCAATACTTAGCCTCGTTGTCACGTGCACACACCCACTCGAGACGCTGTGACTCCCCACTCTCTCCTTGTGTGATATGATCTCCACAATCCCCTTTGTTTTATTGATTATTCCGGTCTACCCTGTCCACAGCTGTGGTTCTTGGTTCTCTCTCTCTCTCTCCTTCTTTCCTACTTCCTGGGAAGCCTCACTAGGACAAGGGCAAACACCAGCAAAATTGAATACATTTACTGGACAAAGCACATACACAATACATACACACATATAATAATAATAATGAATCCTACACTCTATACTTTTTCAGTCAGGTTGCACTGCAACACCATCAGAACTCTATCATCTGCTTATCAAGTGGTATCCTATCACGTGATTCACCACCTAATACTACCACCCTCCTCAAGTAGGTCAAGTCTTATACCACAATGTTGCAATATCAGCAAGAGAATATATATCTGTAAACATGTGCAAGGAAAACCAGCGTATGAATGCAATAACATAAATATTAGTATAAATGTTCCTTGATATACAACAATGATCAATCGATCACCCTATTAGTCCTAGAACACATATGTATGTCTCTGCAGGTAATCCAGCCTACGACTGTTACTCTATACTTCAGTATAATTACTTATTGGCACGAAAATAGCAAACAATCACTCACCTTTCACTGCGTCTTGCACGCTAATGACAACCAAACACTCTACCAACTCCCTACAAGTAATCAACTAGAACATCCCTTCCACATCTGCAAGCTCACTACACTGATATCTTCAGGTTCTTCCGGATTTATCTACCAGGATCCTCCGCAGCTCCTCCAGGCTGCTGCACCTTGAGCAACAGTGGTGCTTCACCACTTCTACCAGGGTCCTCCACAGCGCTCCTGGCTGCTACACCATGAAGTCTTCCTTGATCAACTATGGTGCTTCACCACTGGTATCACAAAAGCATGTAAACTTTGCTCCACTGCTTCTCCTCTCACAGGTTGAGGTCCAATTTCTCACTATAGGGACTGTTCTTCCACAGAGCTCAGTACCTTCCACAACCTTGGAGTCTCATCAACTACTCCCTCCCTGCTGGCTTCGAAGTTCTCAGCAACTTCTTCCCCAGACAAACCACAAAAAGGTCCCCTGAAGGGCGCTCTCTGACGGAGTCTGACCAGGGCGCTCCCACGGCCCACGATAATGTCTCTGGGCTGCTTAACAAACTCTCCTAGCCGTCCAGGACTTGAGACCACACATTCCCAGCTCGAATCTACAGCTGGAACGTCTGCACACTTCCTTTCTCTTGAAGGTATATCACCTAGGGGTTCCTCTCTGACAGGAGCTCATACGGAGCAGAGCTTCCCCTCACGATGTCTGGTACTCAAGTGACTTAAGCTCCTCTCAAGCGAGCCTCACACCTCCACCAAACTCTCCACATCTTTTGTCAAATCATTTACTTATTTTCTTATTCACTGCCCATTATCTTATATTGTCTATCAAATCCAACCAATTATTTTACATCTGTATCTTCACCTCTATATTTCCTAGACCTTCTAGTCAGGTCAGGCCTGATAGAATAATTCTCAAAGGGGAAACTCGTTTTTCGGCTGCCTGGGATCATAACAATATATATTCAAACAAGTTTGAATGGTCCCCAAATATATATGTGATTGAAAACTCCACACCCCATTAGTGACTCGAACCCAGACAGCCAGGAGCACTGCAACTGGCATACATGGTACCTTAACCACTCGACTAATCGTGATCGTACAAAAGACGATGGTAGCCAAGGCAATTTCCACCACCGTCCCTACAGCACTTGGTGGTAATCTTGGGAGTAGTTATTTTATTGACTCACCTCACTTTGTGGGGCTACGAGAGTAACACAGAGCAAACAAGTTTAAATGGTCCCCAAGCATATATATGTGACTGAAAACTCCACACCCCAGAAGTGATGTTGTTGAATATGATCGAAAAGGTAAGATTAATAATTCTAACACGAATTTTCTCGATATTTCTTATGTTTTTGTTCACTGTCGGTGGCAATGGAATTATCATTTCTCCAAAATTCATTTTTATTTATGGACTGACGTCTGAACGCATTTCGTAATGGCTTATTACATTTTCAAAGACTTAATTTTCTCACAAATTCATCGTACTTATACTCTATTGGGTGAGGTGATATGATAGAAAAGTTTTGGGTGAGGTGAACAAACTTGTGACAAACACCAGACAGAACACAAAACAATGGGTATAACTTGGATATGAGAACATAAGAATTTAAGTAATTGCAGAAGACCTATTGGCCCATACATCCTCTTGCTGCTTCCATATTGGATAAGGGTCTTGAAGTGGGTAGAATATAGTTGTGTATTAAATGACTGTTGATTGCTGGTGTTAACTTTGTGATGTGGAGTGCCTCTCTGATGTCGAGCCGCCTGCTATCGCTGTACCTATCAATGATTTCTGTGTTGTTTGCTAAGATTTCTCTGGTGATGGTCTGGTTGTGAGAAGAGATTATATGTTCGTTAATGGAGCCCTGTTGTTTATGCATTGCTAATCGCCTGGAAAGAGACGTTGTTGTCTTGCCCCATATATTGAGTTCTTTGTGGTAAAAATAATAATATAAATGTTCACTTGTTCAAAATCGCTAATCTCCGAATGTTCTTCACCGAATGCTTTAAAATTTTCACACGATGTTTCATTCGCATCTGAGCGGGTTCTTATATACACTCTATATAGATGTCACGTTTGTAATGAGAAAAACATGCTTTTTTAAAAAACTGTGTTTTACATGTGGTTTTCAAGTGAGCGAATTTTTCTAAACCTCTATACCGATTGCTTAGATATTTAGACACAACACTGCATTGGAACGACGCATGTTTTCATATACCTACTATATACATGCCTTGTGGGAAATTTTTACCCACCATATCTAATAATCGTCTAAGAAATGTATAATTTCTATATCATATCTAAATCATATCAAAATCATATCTAAATCATAGCAAAATCATATCTAAATCATATCAAAATCATATCTAAATCATATCAAAATCATATCTAAATTGTATCAAAATCATATTAGAATCATTATAGATTCATTATATAGCTTGATCCTGGATGACAATGGTACCATGAACACGTACGCAACAGGGGCCCTTTTGATGCCTACGTGACTTTGTACATGATCTTTCAAGGATCCAGAAGCTTCAAGAAGGATTTGTTAATTAAAAAACTATTGGAACATTGATTCAACATCCGGTAGGATTAAAAATCGAATCCTTAATAAGATTCAGTGGTACTTTCAAATACTACTTATAATCTTTAAATCTTATATCTAATTATATTATAATCACATCTTATTTCAATCATAAGTCTAGACTGTAAAAATAATCAATCAATATTCATAGAAGGCTACCGTGCACAGAGAGCATGGCAGGGCGATGGGGGGAGTGAAGCGCCCACCAACAAAGCCCAGAGGCACTCCGCGTTTGTTTACAAATGAGTGAACAAGTGACTGATCCTTAGCGAACATTACCAGCTCAAGGACACCTTATCTAATATATTTTATCGCCAGTGAATACTCTCTAGAACTGGGGGAGTACCTGGACAATATCTACAAGGAAAATCCTAGAACATTTATAAAAATAAGAGTGTAGTGGAGATCACAGTGACGCGGTTTCCACCACCTTCATTCCTATTCTTTATCAAATATCATTCTTCTGCAACGCAGTTAAAGAAAAATCCAAGTAGCAACGCTACCAGATCATCATACAGCAACGCTGTAGCAAAATATCGTGCCTAAACTCAACAAGAGAGTTAATCAGTCTGGCAAACTTGTCAGACAGGCACCCCGACTGGCAGAGAAGTATATTGAGGGTTATTTGGTGTATGATTGGCCAATTGTATGCTTGTGTAACTTTAATATCCTATAAATCTGTCTGTTGGTTAAAAAGCGAGGCAAAGCCTCATTCATCGGTACGTTTATTAAAATTGTAGTGTAGCTGTGAATCTTATCCAAGCACTGAACCTCATGGGTGTCCATTGTGTCAGAAAATAATTCAGCCTCAATAAGTAAAAACCTCACAAGTGTCCATAGTTTTGGAAAAGATTCAGTCAAGCTAACTGTATCATATAAATTGAATATGTCTGCATATATATTTGAATATATAAATTAAGTTATCATTTTAACTCCCTACAACAGCAACACACTGCAACCCAAGACGAATCAGACCAGCTTAAGCTCCTTGATTCTGTCATCATCTCATCACAGGATTTTCCCCATGAAACTGACAGAGAAGACTGTACTGCCATCGTGATCCAGGAATTGCGTACTAAGTTGAATTATTCAATCGAAGCAAGAGACATTAAGTCAGCTTATAGAGTGGGTGCCAAATCATCTGGTACAAACAACAGAAAGATTAGGGTGAAGTTAGATAGCTGCTCCCGCAAGTCAGACCTTATCACTACTGCAGTCGCTATGAAATCCAAGGTTTATGTGAACGAATGTCTTACCAGATTCAGACAAAATCTCTTATATAAACTACGTGGAATTTGCAATAGATCCACTGCTATTAAACATTGTTTTGTGCGCGATGGTAAAATAATAGCTAGGAAGACTGACTCTGGAAAAACTTATGTCATAACCACTGAAGCACACCTCACTTCTTTCCTGGATGACTGTGGGATATCAGCTGAATAACCAGAACTTAATTTGTAGTCTCACATACAACCAAAGTGTACTTAAGCTCTGCCTTTCCTTTCCAAAGGTGTTTATTTTTATTTTTATTGTTTTATTTTTTATTTTTTTTTGTCATCTTTGCCTGTTTTATACTCTTAATTATTTGTTCTTAGTTAATCCCCTTGTCACTAAACCTAGGGCTTTTTATTACCCTGTTAATTAACCATTACTAAGCTAATTATCTTCAAGATCATTTTTTTTTTTTTTATGATTATCATTTTTCTTATTATTTTTTATTTTACATTTATATTGTCAGTCTCTACTGATTTTTTGTTTATTTATTTTATGTAACTTCTGTGTCCTCCCTGGCTATCTATTGGATCTTTATTTTACTTCTAAATTGTTACTATTTTATTGTATTTGCTCTTATTCTTGTGTTTTGCTTTATCGTGTATCTTGTATCGTGATCCCTCTGCATCCTATGCACACTGATATTGATCCTGATCAAAATCTTCTGTCTCATATCTATACCAACCAGCACATTGATCATCATTATTGCAAGTATTTCACAGCACACCAGGCTAAAAACAAACTTCAAAATAGTACCTGTCTATCAGTTTATAACCAAAATGTTAGATCACTTGGTAAACATTTTGACGATTTAAATGCATTACTCACAGCAATAGGTACTAACCTATCGTTCATTATTTTAACAGAAACTTGGCTAAATAAAGACTATACCCAACTCTACAACTTAGCTGGTTATAAAGCCATTCATAACTGTAGGCCTAATAAAAAAGGTGGTGGCACAGCTATATATTACCGAGATACATTTATCTGCAACAGTGTTATTAGTGACAGAGATGACTACTGTGAATATACTTTTGCTCAGTTTACAATTAAATCCCTTAAATCTTCTTTGACTATTGGAGCCATCTATAGATTTCCCAATACTAACATAGCTTCTTTCTCAGACAACCTAAGGAATCTTATTATAAACAACAATCTCAACAAAAACCACATCATTCTGGGAGGAGACTTTAATATTGACCTGGGTCAACAAAATTGCTCTCAAGTTGACTATTTCCTTAACAGCATGAACTCCTGTATGCTAATCCCCACAATCACCAAACCTACCCGAGTCACTCAAACATCAGCCACTACCTTGGACCACATATGGACAAACATAACAGCTCCCCTTGTATCTGGTATAATCTACGACAGAACAACTGACCACTATCCTACCTTTCTCATAGCGAACATGGACATAACACCACCAAAAAGCAAGAAACTTTCATTTAGGCTACACAGTGAATCAGCTTTAGACAATCTTACAGAGGCACTTTACAATATTAACTGGGATTCTGAATTCAATAATACCCATGATATAAATTCATTAGCTAACCTCTTCATTTCCAAAACTCTAAGCCTCTACAACATTCATTGTCCCCTTCTTACCAAGCAAGTAACTGACAAAAGATTAAACAATCCATGGCTCACAAGTGGCATTCTCAACTCAATCAACAAGAAACATGTATATGAAAAGAAAGTTAGGATTGGCCTAGTTTCAAAGGAAGTAGCTAAAAGGTACTCATCAATGCTTACCAGTATCATAAGAAAGGCAAAACTTGCATATTATGTGAATAGATTCAATGAAGCAAAAGGCAACATGAAAAGCACTTGGAAAACTATCTCTAGTATCCTAGGAACTAAACAACACTCACATAACCAAATAAAACTCTACAAGGATGGGGGTATACCGTCAACTGACTTAGAAATGGCAAATGAATTTAATAGTTTCTTTTCATCGGTTGGTGCTAATCTTGCCAGTAAAATCCCACAGACTCAGACACATATCAACACATATCTCTCAGGCAGCTATCCAAACTCTCTTCTCCTTTCACCAATCAGCCCGGCAGATGTTGTGTCCATCATACATTCTCTAAAAACCAAGGCAGGGAACACCAGTGAAATTCCGTCCATTGTGTACAAGAGAGCCTCCCATGCCCTTGCCCCACCCATAGCACTACTGTTCAACAAATCTATAGAGTATCACACCTTCCCTGATATCCTCAAAAAAGCAAGAGTAACGCCAGTCCATAAAGGAGGCAATCCGGCGGACATAAACAATTATAGACCAATATCAAATTTACCCATTCTATCAAAAATATTTGAAAAAATTATTTACAAACAGCTCTATTCCTACCTTGTAAAATTCGACATACTCAGCCCCTGCCAGTTTGGCTTCCGGTCCCAAAAGAGTACCAATGATGCAATCATTAGTCTCCTTGACATTATATACTCAGCCCTTGACAAAAATGAGTTTCCGATTGGACTCTTCATTGACCTAAGAAAAGCCTTTGATACTGTTAATCACAACTACCTCTTACTTAAACTCCAGCATTATGGAATCCGAGGCCTTGCCCTTGACTACATCCGATCCTATCTTAGTGACAGACACCAATATGTAACCATCAATGATACAACTTCTTCCACTCTACCAATTACCGTTGGAGTGCCACAGGGCAGCATCTTAGGACCTCTTCTATTTCTTATATATATAAACGATCTGCCTAATGTCTCTAATATTCTCAAACCTATATTGTTTGCTGACGATACTACCCTTATCTACTCAAACCTCAACCCTCATACACTAAATAATGTTGTGAATAATGAATTAAAAAAAGTCCACTTATGGATGTCAACGAACAAACTAACATTAAACATCGAAAAGACTTACTACATCTTATTTGGAAGCAAATCATCAAATGCAATTCAGCTACAGATAGACAACATTAACATCAGTAATAAAAATGATGGCAAGTTTCTTGGCCTATTCCTAGACAAGAGACTCAACTTCAGCACCCACATTCAACACATAACTAAGAAAGTCTCTAAGACAGTTGGTATACTCTCCAAAATCAGATATTATGTTCCTAACTCTGCTCTCCTCTCACTATATTATGCACTAATCTACCCCTATCTTAATTATGGTATCTGTGCATGGGGGTCTACCACTGCAAACCACCTTAAGCCCATCATCACACAGCAAAAATCTGCTATCAGAATAATAACTAACTCTGCTGTCAGACAACACTCAGCTCCCTTGTTTAAATCCCTAAACTTGCTAAATATTAACTCCCTCCACACATTCTCTTGTGTCAACTACATTTACAAAACCCTGTTCTTAAATGCAAACCATGCTCTGAAACTCTCCCTGGACAGATGTAATAGGACCCATTATCACCACACCAGAAATAAATATCTCTTTGATATCCCCAGGGTCAAACTTAATCTGTGTAAACACTCTATGCAAATTAAGGGACCTAGTCTATGGAACTCACTCCCTAGTGAATTGAAAAACTGTAAAACTTTTGCCTTATTTAAAAGCAAAACCAAAAAGTACCTAACTTCATCTATTTAGTTTCCTACACTGAGCTTTAAATTTGCTCTGTACCTAGTGTTACCCAATCTCCTAATTTTTATGTAATATCAAACAACCTTATCATTGTGTTCATTGCTGTCTTCTTTTATGTGCTAGCCATATGCTGTATTGTGACTACCAATTTTTGTCAACTACCATTCAAGCTGTCATTGCAATCAATCTTATATTGTTTCTGCTGTATTGTGCCTACCAATTTGTTGTCAACTACCATTTTAAGCTGTCATTGCAATCAATCATAGCTACCTATGTGCTTTAATATACTGTACCTATAATTTTCTCTTATCTTTTTTTTTTTCATTCCATGTAATCTGTTATCATTTTTTCTATAAATTTTGCAAGTATTTACCTCCTTAAAATTTTCTTAGATTAAGGACCTGCCCGAAACGCTGCGCGTGCTAGTGGCTTTACAAGACTGTAATTACCATATTTGTATCCTCACATTCCTTATGTACATTCTTGTATATGCATAAATAAAATAAAATAAAATAAAATTGCTTGCTTAGTTAATTTTTAAGTTATCATATAGGTTCATTTAATTGAATATAATTTCTAGTACTTACTTAATAGTATTAAGACTACATTTAAGGTCATTTATTATACTTTTACAATTTAATTTGTTGTTTATAGAATAAGTACATATTGGCTGTTAAGTTATGGTGCTAGGTTAGACTATGTATGTTTAAATCCCTGATTTAAACAGAGCCAGTGTTCAGTCAGATAACTGAATTTATCAAATCTTATCCTTGTATAAAATACAAGCTGATGTGAGATCCCTGTCTACAGGTGGATTGGAACTTCTATCAACATAGTCATTCACCCCACCTGTCCCTTACAGCCCACAGTTTGTCATTAGGAAAAGAGGATCTAGGATTTACAACCCTAGCTAGAGATTTTAGTTGAATTAATTTGCAGACAGTAAATTTTTAATTTAGTTCAGTACAAGTCCCTGGTAGTCTCCTCTTATATCAATCCCAGCAGGTTTTTCCCACATTAATGGTCCTTCGAACCGGATAATAATGGTCCTTCGAACCTAGATAATAATGGTCCTTTATACCTAGATATTTATGATCATTCGTTTACCGAATATTTCAATGCCAAATACATAAGAAACTCTTGATTTTGCATTGGAATAATTTTTACATATTCTAGCCTAACCTAGCTATCAGCCAATATTTATCATAGCTATATATCTAAGTAAGCAAATAGTTTGCAGTGGCTTAAGCCACCATATCCATTAACTAGTAAGCATTCATAACAAACTGATACTGTTTTGTGTTAAGAAACCACAGTACTTAATTATATCAGTGTCACAGACACTGCACTGCATCTTAATCATAAAATACCATTACCTACCTCATTGTGGTAACATTACATATATATTTAAGTGTATTATCTAGCATTATCTCTAATCTACTGATTTTCAGAGCTGCTCATTACATAATATTCTTTAAAAAAGTGTTATCATCACTGTAAGAGCATTCCTTACAATCTAACCATAATCAACTATATCATACCCTATTCAAGGTAAAACCAGTAGACATTCTACTGTATTTTATCTAACAATTATTATGGTAACAGATTTTGTAATAACTTTGCAAAAATAGTGCCATTTACTATTTTTTAAAAATTATTACAGGATTTACCAACTTGGTGCATTCGTGCATTCGGGTCACAAATCAAATTATTACAGTACTTTTGATAATTGAACACCTGCTACAACCAGATTCCAGGGAGGAAATGAAGGACGATCTTTGGAATCATTACCTAAGTAGACAGGAAAGCTCATTTATCAAAATACATTAACATCATACATATTCATCAGAAAAAAGAGAAAAATCTCGGAATCTCCGAAACTCGGAAAAGGTCAAAATGACTAACAGTATTCCACCAGCAGCTGAAACAGAAAAGAAAAGGACACAAAGTGTCTAAAAAAATCACTTGAATCTACAGCCTACAGACCATTTAAATCAGGTGATAGACAAATGTCATCATCACTTGGCTACAATAGTCTACAATTGGGGATTAAGACCAATCTTAATCTCACATCACAATCTGAAAGGCTAACAGCCCATTGACAATGTCAATACAAATATTATCATCCATCTAAGATAACTATCTTAATCCAAGAATATAGTCTTGATCACCTAATCTCATGCTTTCACTGGAGTGAAAGCAGCCTCAGAAAATCTGAAGTTAATCAAGCATCTCAAAGAGACTTACTTAATAGAAAAGGCAAAGCCGAGAAAAAAAGAAAAAGCAAAATGCTTCATCACATCATGAATAATGTAGATACACATTATTACAGATACAATTCATCCTTTAAGGAAATCCTTGGAGGAGTACAAGTGTTACATGCTTGTATGACCTACTTGCATGTAATTACTTACCTACAAGTTTTACATACTTGTAACAACATCTTATCACAAAGCCAAATCATTGATGGACTTCGAGCTTACGTACAAAGATTACGAAGCCGAGGAAAACTTAGATCTCAAGAAAAAATCCACAAAGGTGAATCCACGGACAAAAGCAAAAATGTCCAGAATGGCAGTCAAAAATCAAGGCAACAAAACTCCTCTTCTGCAAAGTGGAAACAGAATAATGTTGGCTCTTATGCTATATCCCCCACAGTTAACAGAACTGTAGGAAACCAAGCTCCTAAGACAGATAAGACAAAAGGAGCTACAAGTGCCCCAAAATGTTTATTCTGTCAAGAAGCACATAGCATTTATCAATGCACAGTTTATGAAGGCCGTGCCAGTCGAATCGATCGACTGAAATCTCTCAACAGGTGCATCCGTTGTCTACGGAAGCACGATACAAGTGAGTGTAACACTCCATTGCAAAACTGCCAATATTGTCATAAAAGTGTACATCACACAGCACTCTGTAGTGATATTAACACTCAATCCAGATCACAGACTTCCAATAATCAACCTGCATCTCAGGCAAAGCCCAAAGATGATAATACCACAACAGCCGTACAATTCTGTACAGTAATGAGCAATGTCAACGACTTGGATACAGAAATTGTTACAGCAGCCATATTGCCTACTGCACAGCTAGAACTATGCAATCAAGGAATTTGTATTGCAACTAGAGGCTTTTTTGATCAAGGGTCACAGAAAACCTTTATCAGTAAAAAGATGGCAGAAGATTTACAACTTAAATCTTCAAAGCAAGTATCTACCTCCATATCAGGTTTTTTTACTAATTCTGGTCGTAGAACCTTTCCAGTAGTAAAACTCAATGTCTGTCTAGGTACATCCCAAAGGACAGTAGAAGCCATAGTAGTTGATAAAATTCCTACTGAAATGGAAGTGACTGGTCTGACAGCCACAATTAAATTCCTAAAAGAAAAAGGAATACAATTAGCAGATCCTCTGCTTGATTCTGACTACATAGGGGATATCGGAATCCTGATTGGAGCTGACTACTATCATCGATTCATTCTGGGAACAGAAGAATCTATGGGTATGAATATACTCAAATCAGCAGGAGGCATATTGATGACAGGACCTATACTAGATCTTGAACCTTCAACTCCTGAAAAATCACATCATACAGAAACTGTAATAGTGGCATGACTAGGCAAGGAACAGTCACCACTTAAAATCCCCCACATGATTGATGATGGATTAGAATCTGTACATCAATTGTGGGAACTTGATGCCATAGGAATAATTCCTGAACAACCAAGTCCTGATGATGTCTGTGCATACAATCAGTACTTAGAAACTGTACAGTACCATGATGGACAGTACTGGGTAAGGCTACCATGGAAAATAAACCATAAAACCTTACCTACCAATTATCACATGGCTTATAGTCAATTTAAATCGCAACTAGCAAAGCTAAGAAAAAGGCCTGAGCATTTAAAACTCTATCATGAGATTATTGCTCAACAATTAAAGAATAAATTCATCGAAGTCGTGAAACATGACAATACGCAAACAGGCCATTTTTTACCTCACATGGCTGTAATGAGAGAATCAAAAACAACTCCTTTACGGATAGTTTTTAATTGTAGCTCTAAATCTGGACCCCAAGGAACCAGTCTAAATGATTGTTTGCAAACAGGTCCAAGTCTAACTCAGAAATTGTATGACATACTGTTGAAGTTTAGACTTAACAAATATGCGTATTCAGCAGATATAAGTAAGGCCTTTCTAAGAGTTGGCTTACAAGAAGAAGATAGAGACTTCACTAAGTTTCTATGGGTAGAGAACCCAGAAGATATCAATAGTCCTGTAGTGACTTTCAGATTCTCATCAGTTCTTTTGGCGCGACAAGCAGTCCATTTCTATTGCAAGCAACTCTAGATACTCATCTGAAGAAATCATCAAGTCCCTGTAAGACTGAAATCAGTCAAAATCTATATGTAGATAATTTTCAAGGGACAGTTAACAGTACTACTGAACTGTTACAATTATATCAAGAGGCCAACAAGGAGCTACAAGGTGCCAACATGCCACTACAATCTTGGGCCTCTAATAATGCAACATTGAATAATCAAATAGCAAGAGATTACCTTGAATATCACGTACCAGAATCACAAAAGGTGTTAGGCATGGATTGGGATTTAATCTCGGACACAATATCGATCAAATCTGTGCCAGTAAATTACAACATCACTACAAAAAGGGATTTGCTTTCACAAGTTAGCAAAGTATTTGACCCACTTGGTCTACTAAATCCTTTGACTATCAAGTGGCGTTTATTGGTGCAAGAAGCATGGAAGGCTAAGGTTGGTTGGGATGATCCACTACCAATCCAGTTACAAAAAGCTTGGATGGAAGTGGCTCAAGAACAAACTTTAGTTGAAAAGATAATCTTTCCGAGACACATAGTCGAGGAAAATGAAGAAGTATCACTACATGTATTCGCAGACTCGTCAGCCAAAGCTTTTGGAGCTTGTGCTTATTTAGTGACTTCTAATCAATCATATCTTATCACCTCTAAGGCCAGAGTCGCTCCATTAAAAAAGAGGACTTTGCCTCAGATGGAACTAACAGCACTGCTAACTGGAACACGCTTAGCAGTGCATATCAAACAAGTCTTGTCTACCATGAACATCAAAGATGTCATTATATGGTCTGACAATGAAGCTGTCTTACAATGGGTACGAAACGACAACTGTCCAACTCCATATGTAAAAAATCGCGTCTCGGAAATTAAAGAAATTTCCGCAGGCTTTCAATTGTTGCATGTACCAACAAAGGATAATCCAGCTGATCTCTTATCAAGAGGTATGACATTTAAACAGTTTGCAAAGGCAGATATTTGGTTTCATGGGCCCCGATGGTTAGTGAATGGTAGTTGGCCTGGACAAAAGCCACACGTCATTACGACACAAACCATAACTACCACCAGGCAGCAAGCTCAAATATCAGTCTTGGATTGTACTCGTTACTCCTCGCTCATCAAATTAATCAATGTAACACAGAACGTGTTTCATTATCTCAGGAAAAAAGGTATAAAATACACTTTTCCTGATGCACTTATCTATTGGGTAAGACAAGCCCAGAGAGAAACTTATGGGAATAACTATGAAAATCTTCCTCATAAGTTAAAACACAATCTCGGTCTGTGGATAGACCAAGAAAATCACAACATTCTGCGTTGTGGAGGGAGACTTAAACACGCAGATATCAATCTAGATACCGTGCATCCATGGCTTTTACCAAAAAATCATTGGATCACAAGGTTGATTGTGTTGCATACACATCAACAAATCATCAAACATGGAGGAGTGTTAGACACACTCACACAAATCAGACAGCAGTACTGGATTCCTCAGGGAAGACAGTCAGTCAAATCAATCTTGAAGAATTGCATGATATGCCGAAGGTACGATGCAAGAACTTGCTCTTATCCAGGGCCACCACCCCTGCCAAAGGAACGAGTGGTCCATCTACAACCTTTCGAAACGACAGGAGTAGATTATACAGGAGCAATATATCTAACAGGGACTGCAGATAAGCAACCTATCAAGGCATACATCTGTCTGTTCACCTGTGCTACCACCAGGGCAGTACATCTAGAGGTAACACCCGATATGACTGCTCAATCATTTATTCAAGCTTTCCGCAGATTCGCAGCACGCCGATCATGCCCTAAGCTGATGATTTCAGATAACGGAGCAAACTTGGTAGCTGGAGAAGCATGTCTACGGGAAATCTGTTCCCATCCTGCAGTTACTTCCACACTGGAACAGCGTCATTGCAGATGGAAATTTATCCCTCCGAGAGCCCCATGGCACGGAGGATTTTATGAACGGTTAATAGGAACTGTAAAAAGATCCTTGAGAAAATCTCTACACCGTCAGAAAATCAATCTTCAAGAACTCCAGACAGTAATCACGGAAATAGAATCAAGGGTGAATAACCGGCCGTTGACTTACTTGTCTGAGGATCCTACTCAACATGAGCCATTAAGTCCTGCCCACCTAATGTATGGAAGACTTCTGTCTCCAGTACCATCTCTAGTGGATGATGAGATCAGAGATCCCTCATATGTGGGTCAGAGCGAGTTGGTTCAGGGGTATAAGCATCTGTCCAGCATAATCCAAAAATGGAATGATGTTTGGACAAAAGAATATCTTACATCTCTACGAGAACATCACTATGGGGCCAACGTCCCACATAATATAGCTAATCTCCAACCTGGCGATATTGTCTTGGTAGACAGTGATGGCCCTAGGGCTGACTGGCCATTAGGTAAAGTTGTCTCAGTCCATCCAGATAGTCAGGGGATTTTGAGAATAGTCAAAATCCTGTCTAAAGGAACAACTTCCCTGAAGACATTGGACAAACTCATCCACATGGAATCAGTGAGCCAGCTGCAGTTAGATCCTGAGAGACCTCAAGACACTCTAACTCCACAAGACCCACAGACTCCTAACAGACACAATCGTCCACAACGGACAGCAGCACAAAAGTGCAAGCAAAATCTGCACTTGTATTATCAATCCAATGGAGAGTAAATAAATACATATGGTTACTATTGTCCTAAGTATTGGACTCTGTGCCAGTTCTCTCCCTCTGGAAGATGTGGGAAATTTTTACCCACCATATCTAATAATCGTCTAAGAAATGTATAATTTCTATATCATATCTAAATCATATCAAAATCATATCTAAATCATATCAAAATCATATCTAAATCATATCAAAATCATATCTAAATTGTATCAAAATCATATTAGAATCATTATAGATTCATTATATAGCTTGATCCTGGATGACAATGGTACCATGAACACGTACGCAACAGGGGCCCTTTTGATGCCTACGTGACTTTGTACATGATCTTTCAAGGATCCAGAAGCTTCAAGAAGGATTTGTTAATTAAAAAACTATTGGAACATTGATTCAACATCCGGTAGGATTAAAAATCGAATCCTTAATAAGATTCAGTGGTACTTTCAAATACTACTTATAATCTTTAAATCTTATATCTAATTATATTATAATCACATCTTATTTCAATCATAAGTCTAGACTGTAAAAATAATCAATCAATATTCATAGAAGGCTACCGTGCACAGAGAGCATGGCAGGGCGATGGGGGGAGTGAAGCGCCCACCAACAAAGCCCAGAGGCACTCCGCGTTTGTTTACAAATGAGTGAACAAGTGACTGATCCTTAGCGAACATTACCAGCTCAAGGACACCTTATCTAATATATTTTATCGCCAGTGAATACTCTCTAGAACTGGGGGAGTACCTGGACAATATCTACAAGGAAAATCCTAGAACATTTATAAAAATAAGAGTGTAGTGGAGATCACAGTGACGCGGTTTCCACCACCTTCATTCCTATTCTTTATCAAATATCATTCTTCTGCAACGCAGTTAAAGAAAAATCCAAGTAGCAACGCTACCAGATCATCATACAGCAACGCTGTAGCAAAATATCGTGCCTAAACTCAACAAGAGAGTTAATCAGTCTGGCAAACTTGTCAGACAGGCACCCCGACTGGCAGAGAAGTATATTGAGGGTTATTTGGTGTATGATTGGCCAATTGTATGCTTGTGTAACTTTAATATCCTATAAATCTGTCTGTTGGTTAAAAAGCGAGGCAAAGCCTCATTCATCGGTACGTTTATTAAAATTGTAGTGTAGCTGTGAATCTTATCCAAGCACTGAACCTCATGGGTGTCCATTGTGTCAGAAAATAATTCAGCCTCAATAAGTAAAAACCTCACAAGTGTCCATAGTTTTGGAAAAGATTCAGTCAAGCTAACTGTATCATATAAATTGAATATGTCTGCATATATATTTGAATATATAAATTAAGTTATCAATTGCTTGCTTAGTTAATTTTTAAGTTATCATATAAGTTCATTTAATTGAATATAATTTCTAGTACTTACTTAATAGTATTAAGACTACATTTAAGGTCATTTATTATACTTTTACAATTTAATTTGTTGTTTATAGTATAAGTACATATTGGCTGTTAAGTTATGGTGCTAGGTTAGACTATGTATGTTTAAATCCCTGATTTAAACAGAGCCAGTGTTCAGTCAGATAACTGAATTTATCAAATCTTATCCTTGTATAAAATACAAGCTGATGTGAGATCCCTGTCTACAGGTGGATTGGAACTTCTATCAACATAGTCATTCACCCCACCTGTCCCTTACAGCCCACAGTTTGTCATTAGGAAAAGAGGATCTAGGATTTACAACCCTAGCTAGAGATTTTAGTTGAATTAATTTGCAGACATTAAATTTTTAATTTAGTTCAGTACAAGTCCCTGGTAGTCTCCTCTTATATCAATCCCAGCAGGTTTTTCCCACATGCCTCACCTGTAACAGGAAAAAACATATTTTTTTCTTTTAAACAGCGTTATCTGTTGGACGAAAGAGCAACACATGCTGTAATCTCTAAAAGTTCTTCACTGATTGCTTTGAAATTTTGTTACAACATTCCATTCGAATAATTATATCTACTATATAAATGCCAAACCTGTGACAGATAAAAACATGTTTTTTTTTTTTAACAGCGCAATCTGTTGAACATAATAGCAACACACTCTACTACTAAATATGTTATGATTTAATTTCAATGTTTCAAGATGAATTTTCATAGATTTCGATTTATTTTCATTTTGATATAATTAGTTTGAGTGTCATTGCGATGAGATTGAGCTGTGTTGTTTACCATGCCACTCATTCCATAAGTATAAATATAGATAGCACACCTGTGACAGGTAATAACATTCTTTTTTTAAGAAACAGCTGCCATTAATGTTGCACATAAGAGCAACACACGCAATACTAAATATGTTATTATTCCATGTTATTGTTTCTGATTGTATTGACAAATTGATTTTTCATAGATTTCGATTTATTTCCATTTATATTTATTTATTTATTTTGTATGAGATTGCTTTGGAATTCAGCTGTATTGTTTACCATACCATTTATTTTGTGAGTTTAGTATATTTTTGCATTTTCCATTGTTTCATTTTGTTTCATTTTGTTTCTTTTTAACTGTTTTTCTTATATTTCAGCGATGGTAACATCAGATCATTTAATATTCCCTATTTTCTAATGGGAACATCAGATCATTTGCATTGGATGAATGAGTGGGGAATGGTTGGGAGGACGAGGGGGACGAGAGTGAGGGATGATGGGAAGGAAGAGTGGACAGGAGTGGGGGATGGTGGGGAAGACGAAGGGACAATAATTTAATGGATAATCGTGGGGAGGACAAAGGGACAGGGGAGTAGGGGATGGTGGGGAGCACAAGAGGGGAATGGTGGCGAGAACGAGCAGACGGAGAGTGAGAGATATTGGGGAGGACGAGGGGACAGTGGAGTGGGGAGTGGTTAGGAGGACGAGGGGACACTGGAGTGGGGGATGCTGGGGAGGACACAGGGACGTGGGAATGGTGGGGAGGACGAGGGGACGGGGGGGAGTGAGGAATGGTTGGGAAGACTATGGGAAGGGGGGAGTGGTGGGGAGGACTGGGAGACAGAGGATGGTTGCTGTTGCTCAGTAACGGACAAGCGTTGCTGAGCCACAACAATGTGTGGCCAGGTATAACTAGTCTAAAACAAGCGTTGCTGAGCCACAACAATGTGTGTCCAGGTACAACTAGTCTAAAACAAGCGTTGCTGAGCCACAACAATGTGTGTCCAGGTACAACTAGTCTAAAACAAGCGTTGCTGAGCCACAACAATGTGTGGCCAGATACAACTAGTCTAAAACAAGCGTTGCTGAGCCACAACAATGTGTGTCCAGGTACAACTAGTCTAAAACAAGCGTTGCTGAGCCACAACAATGTGTGGCCAGATACAACTAGTCTAAAACAAGCGTTGCTGAGCCACAACAATGTGTGGCCAGATACAACTAGTCTAAAACAAGCGTTGCTGAGCCACAACAATGTGTGTCCAGGTACAACTAGTCTAAAACAAGCGTTGCTGAGCCACAACAATGTGTGGCCAGATACAACTAGTCTAAAACAAGCGTTGCTGAGCCACAACAATGTGTGGCCAGATACAACTAGTCTAAAACAAGCGTTGCTGAGCCACAACAATGTGTGTCCAGGTACAACTAGTCTAAAACAAGCGTTGCTGAGCCACAACAATGTGTGTCCAGGTACAACTAGTCTAAAACAAGCGTTGCTGAGCCACAACAATGTGTGTCCAGGTACAACTAGTCTAAAACAAGCGTTGCTGAGCCACAACAATGTGTGGCCAGATACAACTAGTCTAAAACAAGCGTTGCTGAGCCACAACAATGTGTGGCCAGGTACAACTAGTCTAAAACAAGCGTTGCTGAGCCACAACAATGCGTGGCCAGATACAACTAGTCTAAAACAAGCGTTGCTGAGCCACAACAATGTGTGTCCAGGTACAACTAGTCTAAAACAAGCGTTGCTGAGCCACAACAATGTGTGTCCAGGTACAACTAGTCTAAAACAAGCGTTGCTGAGCCACAACAATGTGTGTCCAGGTACAACTAGTCTAAAACAAGCGTTGCTGAGCCACAACAATGTGTGGCCAGATACAACTAGTCTAAAACAAGCGTTGCTGAGCCACAACAATGTGTGGCCAGGTACAACTAGTCTAAAACAAGCGTTGCTGAGCCACAGCAATGCGTGGCCTGGTACAGCTAGTCTATATAAATAAAAATGTAATTTTCCTTTGTTCAAAATCGCTAATCTCCGAAAGTTCTTCACCGATTGCTTTGAAATTTTTACACAACGTTCCTTTCGCATCCGAGCAGGTTTTTATATACATATTATAAAGATGTCATGTTTGTGACGGAAAAAAAACATGCTTTTTTGAAAAACTGTGTTTTTCATGTGTTTTTCAGGTGAGGGGGAAATCTTCTAAACCTATTTACCGATTTCTTTAAAATTTTGACACAACGTTGCATTCGAATGGGCGCATGTTTTCATATTTCTACTATATACATGCCTCACTTGTGACAGAAGAAAACATGTTTTTTTTGAAAAACAGCGCCATCTGTTGGACGTATGAGCATCACATGCTGTAATCTCCAAAAGTTCTTCACCGATTGCTTTGAAATTATGACACAACGTTCCATTCGAATATGCCCATGTTTTTATATTCGTACTATATAGATGCCACCCTATGACAGGTAAAAATATGTTTTCTTTTAATTAAATGCAACATAAATTATGTTGGACATAAAATCAACACAATCTATTCTAAATATGTTACGGTTCCATTTCAGTGTTTCTTATTGCATTGATAAATTGAATTTTCATAGATTTTGATTTATTTTCATTTTGATTTAATTGTTTTATGTGACATTGCTTTGGAATTGAGCTGTGTTGTTTACCATACCATTGATTTTTTAAGTATTGTTTATTGTTTTTTTTTCACTGTTTTTATTTCATTTTTTTTAATTGTTCTTATTTTATAGTGCATTTGGCGGTGGAATGGAGCTTTGTTAATTAATCTGAGTTCCAATTGAAATATTTCAATAGTATTTTTTGTTTTGTTTTTGTTTTGATAATACGAAAATGGACAATTCGTTTATTTTACAGCTGCAAATGTGCAACAAATAGCCATGAATCCACCAGCTATAATGTTAACTGCTTTCTTCACATTATATCAAAATGACGTGTTTGCGAAAACACTGCTGTATTCGGAAGGTCCTACGTATTACACATGAAATGCCAGTAGAAAATCCTTTGAACGACGCAAACGAGGAGAGCAAGTCTGGCATTTTCAAACAAACTACAATAGGTAGACTGTACACCGTGCATCCAAAATCAAGATGAATGGTTCTTTCTTCATATCCTGTTGGTAAGTAGATTCCCGGTCAAAACATCTTTCCAGTAATTGAGATTTGTCAATGACGAAACACATACCACTTTCCGTAGTGCATGTAAAACTCGTAATTTCTTTTTTAGAACAACCGACACTGGGATATATGCATTATTGTCGCGTCCAACACGTCACATCCAAATCAAATTCGTGCATTGTTTGCAAACATATTGCCCGCCTGCTCTCCATCTTTAACAGAGTTATTGGAGAAACATATATCGCACAAGCCTGAAGATATTGTTCGTCGAATACGCAAAGAATTTCAAATATAAATATGGATTTCATTGAAGAAATCTACAACGAAGCGTTGATAATGATTGAAGATTTGTGCTTAGAAATCGCGAACAAAGTTCTCAATCAATTGGGACGGCCATCACAGAATCGATCTCCTGCTGAGTCGTTCGATGTAGAATTGCGTCGTGAACAAAATACAACACGGGTGATCTGTTGTCGTATGTGCAATCAAATACTCCTAAGGTAACGCTTGAGCAAAAAGGTGTTTACGATCAAATAATTCAAACTGTCAATAACGGGTTTGGAGAAATCTTCTTAGAAATGCCAGGAGGAACTGGTAAACCCTTCCTAAATAGACTGATTCTGGCAATAATTCAATTCCAAATGGCATAGCCTTAGTTCTTGCGTCGTCAGGAATAGCTGCAACATTGCTATCAGGTGGAAGAGCTGCTCATTCGGCTTTGAAAATGCCATTGACTATGCAATTCAATGAAACTCTCACGTGCAACATTTCCAAAGCATCCGGCATGGGAAAAGTATTGCAGAAATGCAAACATATTGTTTGGGATGAATGCACAATGGCGAACAAAAAATCGCTCGAGGCTCTTGATCGATCATTGCATGATTTGCGTGGAAACATCAGACCATTTGGGAACACATTAATATTGCTTGCAGGAGATTTCAGGCAAACATTACCTGCAACTCATCGGTCGACGCCAGCGGACGAAATAAATGCTTGCCTGAAATACTCTACTTTGTGGCGCCACGTAAAGACGTTAAACTTAATTACAAATATGCGTGTCCAGCTGCAAAACGATCCATCAGCTGAGATATTCTCACATCAGTTTCTGGAAATTGGGAACGGAAACGGGCCGGTTGATCTGACCTCTGGACGAATTTCATTGCCTCATAACTTCTGCAATTTAGTGACGTCAAAAGAAGAATGGGATGAAAAAGTATTCCCCAATATTCAAACCAATTATAAGGATACCGATTGGCTGAGTGAACGAGCTATTCTTGCGGCCAAGAACAAAGACATCTATGAACGACACTGTTGAGGAAGCAGATAAAGTAGTTAATTATCCAACAAAAATTTTATATTCACTCGATCTGCCAGGGATACCACCGCACGTACTGCAACAGAAAATCGGAGTGCCAATTATCATGTTGCGAAATATTAACCAGCCAAAGCTTTGCAACGGCACGCGGCTTGCAGTAAAAAAAAATAATCAAGAACGTCGTAGAAGCAACAATCTTGACAGGACCTTTCAAAGGGGAAGATGTCCTCATTCCTCGTATTCCTATGATTCCAACAGATATGCCATTTCTATTTAAGAGATTGTAATTTCCAATTCGGTTGTCGTTTGTAATCACCATCAACAAAGCCCAGGGAATATCTTTAGAATTGTACGGTTTATATCTAGACACAGATTGCTTCTCACATGGACAATTAAATGTTGCGTGTTCTAGAGTCGACAAAACCGGACAATCTCTATATCTCCACAGAACAACAAAAAGAATTTTATACCGACATGCAATGTAAAATTAAACATAACAGAAACGTGCGCTAACTCTTTTCTTTCTTTTCCATTTAACCATCCCGGGGTAGCTGCAGGGCATGGATCCCGGGGTAGCTGCAGGGCATGGATCCCGGGGTAGCTGCAGGGCATGGATCCCGGGGTAGCTGCAGGGCATGGATCCCGGGGTAGCTGCAGGGCATGGATCCCGGGGTAGCTGCAGGGCATGGATCCCGGGGTAGCTGCAGGGCATGGATCCCGGGGTAGCTGCAGGGCATGGATCCCGGGGTAGCTGCAGGGCATGGATCCCGGGGTAGCTGCAGGGCATGGATCCCGGGGTAGCTGCAGGGCATGGATCCCGGGGTAGCTGCAGGGCATGGATCCCGGGGTAGCTGCAGGGCATGGATCCCGGGGTAGCTGCAGGGCATGGATCCCGGGGTAGCTTCAGGGCATGGATCCCGGGGTAGCTGCAGGGCATGGATCCCGGGGTAGCTGCAGGGCATGGATCCCGGGGTAGCTGCAGGGCATGGATCCCGGGGTAGCTGCAGGGCATGGATCCCGGGGTAGCTGCAGGGCATGGATCCCGGGGTAGCTGCAGGGCATGGATCCCGGGATAGCTGCAGGGCATGGATCCCGGGGTAGCTGCAGGGGCATGGATCCCGGGGTAGCTGCAGGGCATGGATCCCGGGGTAGCTGCAGGGGCATGGATCCCGGGGTAGCTGCAGGGCATGGATCCCGGGGTAGCTGCAGGGCATGGATCCCGGGGTAGCTGCAGGGCATGGATCCCAGGGTAGCTGCAGGGCATGGATCCCGGGGTAGCTGCAGGGCATGGATCCCGGGATAGCTGCAGGGCATGGATCCCGGGGTAGCTGCAGGGCATGGATCCCGGGGTAGCTGCAGGGCATGGATCCCAGGGTAGCTGCAGTGCATGGATCCCAGGGTAGCTGCAGGGCATGGATCCCGGGATAGCTGCAGAGCCTGGATCCCGGGGTAGCTGCAGGGCATGGATCCCAGGGTAGCTGCAGTGCATGGATCCCAGGGTAGCTGCAGTGCATGGATCCCAGGGTAGCTGCAGGGCATGGATCCCAGGGTAGCTGCAGTGCATGGATCCCGGGGTATCTGCAGTGCATGGATCCCAGGGTAGCTGCAGTGCATGGATCCCAGGGTAGCTGCAGGGCATGGATCCCAGGGTAGCTGCAGTGCATGGATCCCAGGGTAGCTGCAGTGCATGGATCCCAGGGTAGCTGCAGTGCATGGATCCCAGGGTAGCTGCAGTGCATGGATCCCAGGGTAGCTGCAGTGCATGGATCCCAGGGTAGCTGCAGTGCATGGATCCCAGGGCAGCTGCAGTGCATGGATCCCAGGGTAGCTGCAGTGCATGGATCCCATGGTAGCTGCAGGGCATGGATCCCAGGGTAGCTGCAGTGCATGGATCCCGGGGTATCTGCAGTGCATGGATCCCAGGGTAGCTGCAGTGCATGGATCCCAGGGTAGCTGCAGTGCATGGATCCCAGGGTAGCTGCAGTGCATGGATCCCAGGGTAGCTGCAGTGCATGGATCCCAGGGCAGCTGCAGTGCATGGATCCCAGGGTTGCTGTAGGGCATGGATCCCAGGGTAGCGGTAGGGCATGGATCCCAGGGTAGCGGTAGGGCATGTACTCCGGGGAAAATGCAAGTGTTGGGTTTTTCTATTTTGTTTTCCCGACTGCAATGCGTACGTCGCCAATGTACATGTGGCAGACGCTTCACGAAGCTGTTGGAATCAGCAGAGAAAAAATGAGAGTAACCATACAGGGCCTGGGAGCAAGGTCGTGTTAGAGTCCTTGAGTATCTCTTCTCAAACTAGCCTTACCTGGTCCTGGTCCATGTTGATCGTTGGAATCTCTTCAATGCTTAAAATACTTTAAGGGACTTCTAGGGTCCTCATCACATTTATAGTTTAGTGAATAATAGGCAACTCGGTGTTGATGTCACCTGGAGCTGAAGGCTTGAGTAAATAGTTGGCAGTATTCAGAAGTGGTTCAACGGAAACACCGCATAAAGCTTAACAGTAGTTTATTTACTAACTTAGCTACTAATACAAAGGGTGCTTGATTTACTTTAGATTGGCGTCAGCAAGGCTATGGTTGCATTAGCGAGACTCTTGACGTCTGGCTAATCGACTCGTATCCACTCGTGGAGAAACACCTAAGTGAACACAGTTGACAGCCAAACATTAACACTGCAAACCTAACTGCCAGTGGGCAAAGGGATCACAAGTGTTCCAACTGGATACTCGGGTAATGATGATCCGCAATAAATCACAATGGTACTGTCAATGGGACAGGCGATAACATGCACAATAATAATATCACACAATACTAAATGTGTGGTGTATGTGAAGCTCACATTTACAGACGAGTGTAATGCCGTGATACCACACAGATAAACACGCATACACCGTCGAGTGTCTAGGTCTTCACCTATAACTGTGTCAGGTATAAGAATGTGAGAACTGTGGTTGATCCCTCAGATCAACACAGACAATAATACAATAACAAGATCTTGTACTTAGAGGTAGGCCATCTCTCTTATTCACTCACTCACTCAGGCACATTTATGCAAGAACTCGTAGGTGGCCTGATAGCTGGTTTCGCTCGTTCTGACGTGAGACCATTGGCGATAGGCTTTCCCACACACCGCACTTGACACGGAGGATACTCGCAGGAGGGCGCGCTGTATGTCTAACAGACACACGCACACATTTGATGGCACTGGCGGTGAGTAAGGTGGTGACATCACGTAGTGCAGTGAGGCAAAGCGGCTGGCAGCTTGAGGCTAGCTAGACGCTCTGGTGTGAGATGGCGGCTTGTGAATGGCGGCGGGCGGCGGCTGATTATATGGTACTAGGCAGTACACTGTGGTAAAAGTCACACACAGATTTATTTAGGCGGCGGCACGACCATAGTTCACTCTAGGTTTCTCACAACGGTCTCCACTTGTCACTGGGGTTCACCTGATACCAGTCTGTTTCGCTCTGGTGATTTGTCACTAGGCTTCTAAACTATATAGTCACGATCGCGATTCCAGGCGAGTGTTGGTATATCGAAAAGACGCTGAGTTTAACTTAACGGTGAGGAATGGACGGTGTTCAGTCTATTGGCCGATAGATAGAACAGGACACGTCCACTAACTACGAACTTCCTCACGAGAATACCCTTGCCAGCGGCTGCAGGGCATCTCGTGGGACACAACACAAGGGATTACAATTTGACCAATGGTATTGTAGCAAAAGAGCGGGAACCAGTCATATTGATCGTTCCATGATCAGTAGCAGAGGTGTCGTCTTGAACCCGTCACGACCACGTCACAGTTGTTATTCTCCATCACACCGGTTGAGGCTGACCTCAGGGTCAGATCTGTTGCCTCACTGGCGTCCCCTCTCTCTCTCTCTCTCTCTCACGCTTCGCACCAGCCGTTCTCTGACCCTATGGCATGGATGCTTAACTTCCCTCAATCTACTTCCTGCCTGGCCATACGGCGGCCTCCGTATTATAAACGTATTCCTGGTTAAGTGGGCATCCTGGAGATACCCAACATGACATTTTACTATCCAGGAATAACATAGATAGGGCTTGTGCATGACATCGGTACATTGTGCAAAGCAATGAGCCATTCAACTCAGCTGGGGGATACTCTTGAGAGATCATCCTTTAACAACAACATTTAGAGCAACGTCATTAATTTTCCTTGAAACACATTCATTACTTTGTAAAACGGGTTTTAAAGATTTAGGGAAGGTTTCTAAATTTGTTTCATTCTTTATTGCCTTTCTATCTCTTTCTCTTTTCTTTTGTTTTTTGTTTCTCTCTCTCTCTCTCTCTCTCTCTCTCTCTCTCTCTCTCTCTCTCTCTCTCTCTCTCTCTCTCTCTCTCTCTCTCTCTCTCTCTCTCTCTCTCTCTCTCTCTCTCTCTCTCTCTCTCTCTGTCTGTCTCTCTCTGTCTCTCTGTCTCTCTCCCTCTCTCTGTCAGAAGGTAGGCTCGGTTTCTCCATTATTCCCGTGGGATGGGTCCATATGTTTTCTTGTTGCTCCCAGTGGTAGTCTTAACTATATTTTTGTCTATGGAACGCCCTGTCAGTTGTCCATTCTAATCGTGTCAAATGTATTAACTGTCACACTTGCTGAAATAGGTCAATGTATGTGTGTGTGAGCGTGTGTGTACTCGCCCAGTTGTACTCACCTAGTTGTGCTTGCTTTGGATCTTTGGTCCCGCCTCTCAACTGTCAATCAACTGGTGTAAAGATTAATGTGCCTACTAGGTTCTATCATACCTTTATTTGAAACTGTGTATGGAGTCATCCTCCACCACGTCACTGCCTAATGCATTCCATTTACTAACTACTCTGACACTGAAAAAGTTCTTTCTAATGTCTCTGTGGCTCATTTGGGTATTCAGCTTCCACCTGTGTCCCCTTGTTCGTGCTCTGCCCGTGCTAAAAAGTTTGTCTTTGTTCACCCTGTCAATTCCCCCTAGAATTCTGTAAGTGGTTATCATGTCTCCCGTTACTCGTCTGTGTTCCAGAGACGTGAGTTTCAGCTCCTTTAGCCTTTCTTCGTAGCTCATTCCTCTCAGTTCCGAGACGAGCCTGGTGGCATACCACTGAATCTTCTCTAACTTTGTCTTGTGTTTAATTAAGTATTAAATCCAAGCTGGAGTTGCATTTTCCAGGATTGGTCTGACATAAGTGGTATACAGGGTCTTGAACGATTCTTTACATACAACAGTTTCTAAAGGCAGTTCTTATGTTGGCCAGTCTAGCATATGCTGCTGAGGATATCCTTTTGATGTGGGCCTCTGGGGACAGGTTCGGTGTGATATCAACCCTCCAGTTCCTTCTCTCTATTTGACTCTTGTAGGATTTCACCTCCTAGATGGTACCTTGTGTTCAGCCTTCTTCTCCCTTCACCTAATTTCATTACTTTGCACTTTCCTGAGTTGAACTTTAGTAGTCATTTTCTTGACCACTCCTCCTGCCTGTCCAGGTCGTCCTGTAGTCTCTGTCTATCATCATCTGAGTTGATTCTTCTCATAATTTTGGCATCATCAGCAAACATTGAGAGGAATGAGTATACCCCTTGGAAGATCGTTTACAAATATTAGAATCAGGATGGGTCCAAGTACAGAGCCCTGTGGGACTTCGTTGGTGACATCTCACCACTCTGATGTTTTTCAACCCCCTCACAGTTACTCGCTGTTTCCTGTTGCCTAGATACTCCCTTATCGACTGGAGCACCTTACAGTTTACTCCTGCCTGTTGCTCCAACTTTCGAAACAACCTTTTACGGGGTACTGTGTCAAAAGCTTTCTGACAGTCAAAGAAGTGCAGTCTGCCCACCCTTCTGTTGCCTAATTTTTGTTGCTTGGTCATAGAATTCTATTAACCCTGCGAGGCACGATTTACCATCTCTGAACCCATACTGGTGGTGTGTTACAAAGCTATTTCCCTCCAAATGTTCTTCGAGCCTTTTCCTCACGATCTTCTCCATCACCTTACATGGTATACAGGTTAGGGAAACTAGCCTGTCACCCTTCTTGTATATTGGGACTACATTAGATGTCTTCCAGCTTTCCGGTAAGTCTCCTATTTCCAGTGATGTATTATACACCATAGAGAGTGGCATGCTTAGTGCTTCTGCACCTTCATTTAGTATCCCCGGTGAGATGCTGTCAGGCCCCACAGCCTTTGTCAAATTCAGCTCCAATTGATTCCAAATGACCTCATCACTGGTGAGGTCAAAATCCTCCAAGGGTGCTTGATTTGCCTCCTCATTTAGCGCAAGGGCTTCTCCTTGTTCTTTTGTGAACACCTCCTGGAATCTCTAGTTGAGTTCTTCACACACCTCCTTGTTTATTCTCCGTGTATCTATTCTCCCCTTTTCTCAGTTTTATCACTTGTTCTTTCACCGCTGTTTTCCTTCTGATGTGGCTGTGGAGCAGCTTTTGTTGGGTCTTAGCTTTTCTCGCGATGTCATTTTCATAATGTCTCTCTGCTTCTCTCATCACTCTGAGGTTCTCATTTCTTGCCCACTGGTATCTTTCCCTGCTCTCTGGTGTTCTGTTATTCCTGTAGTTTCTCCATGTTCTTTTACTCTCTTGCTTCACTACCTTACATTCCTAGTGGAACCACGAATTATTCTGTTGCTTCTCGTTTTTCTCCTTTTGGACCGGGCAGCTTCCTGGCATTTCTGGGTGACATACTCCATCATATTCTGTACATTCTTCTCTCTGAGTTCTGATACCAGAACTCAGAGAGAGGAATACCATGAAAACCATGGGGAATACCATGTTTCCCATGATATTCCCCTTAGAAAATTCTTCATCTCATCGTATTTTACTCTTCGGTAATTCAGTCTTTTCCCTTCGAAGCCCATCCTTGGATAGGTTATCCCTACCTCCACTAGATACTCAAATGTTAATACACTGGTCACTCATTCCCATGGGGCATCAACGTTGACTTCTCTTATTTTTGACTCATTCATGGTGTATATCAGGTTGAGTCTAGCTGGTTCGTCATTGCCTCTTATTCTTGTGGGTTCCCTAACATGTTGGCTCAGAAAGGTTCTTGTTGCCACTTCCAAGAGTTTAGCTCTCCATGTATCTGCACCTCCTTGTAGGTCCCCATTCTCCCAGTCTATCTTTCCATGGTTTAAATCGCTCATAATTAAGAGTCTTTAGCCATTCCTGCAGGCAACTGATGCTGCTCTCTCTATTATATTATTGGTTGCCATGTTGTTCCTATCAAACTCCTGTCTGGGTCTTCTGTCATTTAGTGGAGGGTTGTAAATGACTGCCACTAATATCTTCGGTCCACCTATTGTCATAGTTCTTGTTATGTAATCTCTGAATCCGTCACAGCCCAGAATTTCCTTCTCACCAAAGCTCCAGTCCTTCCTTATCAGCAGGGCCACTCCTCCACCTTCTCTCTCTTCCCTTTCTTTCCTTCATATATAGTAGTCCTTTGGAAACACAGCGTCTGATATGACTCCTGACAATTTTGTTTACATGATTCCTATTACATCTGGGTTTTCTTCCTGCACCCTTTCCGCCAGTTCACTTGCTTTATTGATAATCCATTCGATGTTTGAGAATATTACCTTGAAGCTCCCTTTCCTATATCCATTTTCAACCTCAAGTGAAAATTCAAGTGAAACTCAAGTTTTCACCCTCATTTTCACCCCCACAAGTGTAGGAAGTTGATCCATGGGCATTTCTACTTGGGTAGGCTCCTCCTCCTCTTGGGATGTTGCCAGGGGTTCAGGGGGAGGTGAGGTGGGGGAATAAAGGGATTAAGTCTTGCCCAGGTCTGCTTGGGACAGGAAGAATTCCTTAGGGTGAGGGGGGGGGGGAGAGCTCGAAGTGGGGAGCAGGGATTGCTTGGGGTGAGGGCATGCCCTCCTGTGGTGCAGTTAACAGGGGTTGGGGGGGGAGGTAGAGTAGGCGATGGAGGGCCTAGGTCTTGCCTGGGCCTGCTTGTGGCAGGATGAAGACCAGAGGATGGGAAGGTAGGGGATACTGCGGGTAAGGGGAAGGGAGGATTTGGGTGATATGGTGGGCAGTGTGTAGGGGCAAGAAAGGATATGTTCTGGGGCTGGGAGGGGGCTTTAAGGGGTGGTGGGCTGGGGTGTTGCATTCCCTTCTGGGGTTCCTGAACTGCAGGGTTGGGGATCCCCACTTCCCTCTTGGATTGCTGGGTTGGAGGCTGAGGTTTCCTGGCTCCCTTCTCTCTCCCTGCGCCTTTTCCTTGCATCTGCTGCCCTTATTATCTCGTTCTTGGCCTTGTCCATGTCCATATACATCTCTATAAGTCCTTGCATTTTTCAGTTTGCTCTTCTTTACTAGTATGTCCTCTTTGGTGGCCTCGTTCCTGAATGCTTTCTTGACCAATCTCTTTTTGTCTTTCTTGTACTGGCCAATCCGGAAAATCTGTTCTATGTCTAGTTCAGCTTCTTCCATGCGTGGAAGGTGTACGAGGTATGTGTGTGGGTGGACGTGTGTGTTTGGGTATGCGAGCATGTACTCACCTAGTTGTACTCACCTAGTTGTGTTTGCGGGGGTTGAGCTCTGGCTCTTTGGTCCCGCCTCTCAACCGTCAATCAACAGCTGTACAGATTCCTGAGCCTTTTGGGCTCTATCATATCTACACTTGAAACTGTATTTGGAGTCAGCCTCCACCACATCACCACCTAATGCATTCCATTTGTCAACCACTCTGACACTAAAAAAGTTCTTTATAATATCTTTGTGTCTCATTTGGGCGCTCAGTTTCCACCTGGGTCCCCTAGTGCGTGTGCCCCTTGTGTTAAATAGCCTGTCTTTATCTACCCTATCAATTTCCTTGAGAATCTTGAATGTGGTGATCGCGTCCCCCCTAACTCTTCTGTCTTCCAGCGAAGTGAGGTTTAATTCCCGTAGTCTCTCCTCGTAGCTCATATCTCTCAGCTCGGGTACTAGTCTGGTGGCAAACCTTTGAATCTTTTCCAGTTTTGTCTTATCCTTGACTAGATATGGACTCCATGCTGGAGCCGCATACTCTAGGATTGGTCTGACATATGTGGTATAGAAAGTTCTGAATGATTCTTTACACAAGTTTCTGAATGCCGTTCGTATGTTGGCCAGCCTAACATATGCCGCTGATGTTATCCTCTTGATATGTGCTGCAGGAGACAGGTCTGGCGTGATATCAACCCCCAAGTCTTTTTCTTTCTCTGACTCTTGAAGAATTTCTTCTCCCAGATGATACCTTGTATTTGGCCTTCTGCTCCCTACACCTATCTTCATTACATTATATTTGGTTGGGTTAAACTCTAACAACCATTTGTTCGACCATTCCTTCAGTTTGTCTAGGTCTTCTTGAAGCCTCAAACAGTCCTCTTCTGTCTTAATCCTTCTCAAAATTTTGGCATCGTCCGCAAACATTGAGAAAAATGAATCTATACCCTCCAGGAGATCATTTACATATATCAGAAACAAGATAGGACCGAGTACAGAGCCCATTGGGACTCCACTGGTGACTTCACGCCAATCGGAGGTCTCACCCCTCACCGTAACTCTCTGCTTCCTATTGCTTAGGTACTCCCTTATCCACTGGAGCACTTTACCAGCTACACCTGCCTGTCTCTCCAGCTGATGTACCAGCCTCTTATGCGGTACTGTGTCAAAGGCTTTCCGACAATCCAAGAAAATGCAGTCCGCCCAGCCCTCTCTTTCTTGCTTAATCTGTGTCACCTGGTCATAGAATTCTATTAAACCAGTCAGGCAAGATTTACCCTCCCTGAACCCATGTTGGCTATTTGTCACGAAGTCCCTTCTCTCCAGATGTGCTACCAGGTTTTTTCTCACGATCTTCTCCATCATCTTGCATGGTATACAAGTCATGGACACTGGCCTGTAGTTCAGTGCCTCTTGTTTGTCGCCCTTTTTGTATATTGGGACCACATTCGCCGTCTTCCCTATTTCTGGTAGGTCTCCCGTCTCCAGTGACCTACTATACACTATGGAGAGTGGCAAGCAAAGTGCCTCTGCACACTCTTTCAGTACCCATGGCGAGATCCCGTCTGGATCAACAGCATTTCTAACATCCAGATCCAGCCGGTGTCTCTTGACCTCCTCTCTCGTAATTTCAAACTCTTCCAAGGCCGCGTGGTTTACTTCCCTTTCTCCTAGCACAGTGACCTCACCTTGTTCAGTTGTGAAGACCTCTTGGAACCTCTTGTTGAGTTCATCACACACCTCTTTGTCATTCTCTGTTTTCCTTCTGATGTGACTGTGGAGTAGCTTTGTTTCGGTCTTGGCTTTGTTTGCTATATTATTTTCATAACTTTTCTCTGCTTCTCTTCTCACCCTAACGTACTCATTCCTGATTCTCTGGTATCTCTCTCTGCTTTCTGGTGTTCTGTTATTCCGGAAGTTCCTCCACGCCCTTTTGTTCAGTACCTTTGCTTCCATACATGCCCTATTATACCATCGATTCTTCTTTTGCTTCTCAGATTTTTCCTTTCAGGCCAGGATGTATCTGCTTACTGCCTCCTGACACTTTTGGGTGACATAGTCTATCATATCTTGTACAGACTTAGCTCTGAGGTCTGTGTCCCAAGGTATTTCCCTTAGGAAGCTTCTCATTTCCTCATAATTTCCCTGTCGGTATGCCAGCCTTTTGTTTCCTAGTTCTTTTTCGGGGGGGGGGGGTAAATCCTAGCTCTGCCAGGTACTAAAAGTTCAATACACTGTGATCACTCATTCCCATGGTTGCTTCCATCTTGACTTCCCTTATTTCCCACTCATTTAGGGTAAATATCAGATCATGCATTGCTGGTTCATCTTTTCCTCTCATTCTTGTTGGATCCTTGATGTGCTGGCTTAGAAAGTTTCTTGTTGTCACGTCCAGCAGCTTAGCTCTCCATGTTTCTGGTCCTCCATGTGGGTCGCTGTTCTCCTAATCTATCTTCCCATGGTTGAAGTCTCCCATGATTAGTAGTCCAGATCCATTCCTGCTAGCAACAGAAGCTGCTCTCTCCATTATGTTAATGGTGGCCATATTGTTTCTATCATATTCCTGTCTTGGTCTTGTGTCATTTGGTGGTGGATTATATATGACTACGACTATAATTTTTTGCCCTCCAGTTGTTATTGTTACTATTATGTAGTCACTGAAACCTTCACATCCCTGAACAACCAACTCCTCAAAATCCCAGCCTTTTCTTACCAGCAGGGCTACACCACCACCACCTCTTCCTTCTCTCTCCTTCCTCATAACATAATAGTCCTGAGGAAACACTGCATTTGTTATTGTTTTCGTCAGCTTTGTTTCTGTGAGAGCTATTATGTCTGGGTTTTCCTCTAGTACCCATTCTCCAAGTTCATTTGCTTTATTTGTAATTCCATTTATGTTAGTGTACATTGCCTTGAGGCTCACTTTCTTCTGTCCCTTCTCAAATCTCCTCCTTGGTGAGTGTTCTGGTGGTGGAGGAAGTTGTGCCATGGGTGTGAGGATTTGTGCGGTGGATACTAGGGTTGCAGAGGATACTGGGATGAGGGGTGGGGGTTAAGTGTAGGGGGAGGGACAGGGAGGGTATCGGGTGATAAGGGCAGGAGGAGAGGAAGGAAAGGGGGGTTTTCTATGCAGAGGAGGCTGGTGGGGTTGCCCTCCCCACTGGTGTTAATGGGTAGCTGGTAGTGGGTTCCCCCCTTGCCTCTGGGGGTGATGGTTGGGAGCTGTGGTTTCCTGGTTTCCCCTCTCGCCCTACGCTTCTTCCTTGCTTCTGCCGCCTTGGCCCTCTCCTCCCTCGTCATGTCCCTCTGGAGGAATACTTTTTTTAATTCTCCCACATGTTGCAGGTGGCTTTTTTGTTGTTAGAATCGTGTCCTTTGTGTTTTTGTTTGCAAACACTATCTTTAACACAAGGTCTCGGTCTATTTTCTACCAGCCTAACCTGAAAACCTTCTCAATGCTATGCTCAGGCCCTTCCATGTCTAATGCCTTCAGTATTTCATTCACTGCCACTTTGTCCTTATCATTCCACTCTTTCCTATTAGAGCCTTCCTGCTCTTTAATACCTCCAGCTACCACTGCTCTTTTCCTTTCCAGCAGCTGGCTAGTGGAGCGTGGCGCTTCCTGTGAGGTGGCTGCTTTCATGGCTACCACCATCACTGCAGACATTACTTCAGAGTTGTTGTTTTCAAGCATTTCTGCAAATGTTGCTTTATTGTGTCATTCTCTTCCAAAATACTATTACCACTTTCTCCCTGGGTGGTTATCTGAGTCTCAGCATCGATACTGTTCTCTTTGAGGGCTCTAATCTCCTCCTTTGCTGCTGTCAGCTCTCTTTTTAGGTTGCTTTTTCATTCTTCATTTCCTGTATCTCACTCTTGATGTCCTCCAGAAACTGGGCGAACATTTCCATCATTTCATCACCTGACCTTTTTGCTGTTCCCCTGATGCCTCTGGCTGTCATGCTTGACCCTGTTCCAAGTTGTGGCGTGATAGGATTTGTCAGTAGGGCAGAGCGGGGTGGGGGAGAGAGAGATAGAAAGAGAGAGAGAGAGAGATAAAGAGAGACATAGAGAGACAGAGAGAGAAAGAGAGAGAGATAAAGAGAGAGGGAGGGAGGGAGAGAGAGAGAGAGAGAGAGAGAGAGAGAGAGGGAGAGAGAGAGAGTGGGAGAGTGGGAGAGAGGGGGAGAGAGAGAGAGGGAAAGTATGTGTAAGGGGGATGCGTGGGACTGGGGGGTGGTGGTGGCGACCAGGTCAGATGGGGGGTAAGAGAGGAGGTGGGGTATAGTGGAGTCTTACCTCTTTCCACAAAAGGTGTTAATCCTTTCTTCCTTCACTGAACGTTTGTGTGTGCATGTGTATGTGCGTTTTTGCATGTGCATGCGTGTGTGCGTGCGTGTGTCACGTGTTCCCGTATGCGTTAATTTCTATCCAAAGTGAGCCACTTTGAGATTTTAAATATATATGCTATCCTGAACAAGAATTTGATAATATTTTACCTCGCACTGTACACCTAATTAATTGACCAGAGAGGGGTACATACCAGTCTTCCTTTCCGCTCACACAACTAGATGAGTAATGATGATGTATGGTTGACGATGGTGCTCCGTCGTCGCCCTCCACTTGGTGATTCACTAAGTGCTAGTAGATTTATGAAGGCGGTTCTTCTCTATCTACACTAAGCTCTGGAGTCAGTCACTGTATCGTTGTGTTACAGTTCACTAATTAACTTTACCACTGATCACAGTCACCACTCAACAAACACAATCAGGCAGTTCTACGGCGGGTCGTCCCACGCTGGCCGTCAGGTCAGGTCGCTCCACTGGTCCTCTACACTGCATATGCACCTGTGATGCCACTAGCTCCACTTTGTTTTCTTCGCACTATCGCTAGCGATATGCCTATGCTATGTTGCACCCTGCTAGCTACACACTGCGAGAGACCAAATACTATGATCTAGCCTCTATACTCCTTCAATGTCCCGAGAAATTGACGAATTTCTGCGGACCTCACTAATCGTGTGGGTCCCCTACCGGCGGCAGTCTGTGTGTGTGTGTGTGTGTGTGTGTGTGTGTGTGGGTGTACTTGTGTGTTGGTTATTGTGTGTATGTGTGTGTATTCATTTCGTTGTGCTTGCGGGGTTTGAGCTCTGCTCTTTCGGCCCACCTCTCAACTGTCAGTCAATCGACTGTTAGTACCTACTAAGGAATTTTTTTTCACGCACACACACACATCCAGGAAGCAGCCCATAACAGCTGTCTAACTCCCAACTACCTATTCACTGCTATGTAACAGAGACATCAGGGTGAAAAAAACTCTTTTCATTTTGTTTCTGCCATCACCAAGGATTAAACCCAGACCCTAGGATTACCAGTCCAGAGCGGTGTCCACTCAGCTATCAGAGCCCTCCCCCCAGGTGTGTGTACTCACCTAATTGTGCTTGCGGGGGTTGAGCTTTGGCTCTTTGGTCCCGCCTCTCAACCGTCAATCAACTGGTGTACAGATTCCTGAGCCTACTGGGCTCTATCATATCTACATATGATACTGTGTATGGAGTCAGCCTCCACCACATCACTTCCTAATGCATTCCATTTACTAACTACTCTGACACTGAAAAGTTCTTTCTAACGTCTCTGTGGCTCATTTGGGTCCTCAGCTTCCACCTGTGTCCCCTTGTTCGCACCCCTCCAGTGTTGAATAGTTCATTCTTGTTTACCCGGTCGATTCCCCTGAGGATTTTGTAGGTTGTGATCATGTCCCCCCTTACTCTTCTGTCTTCCAGTGTCGTAAGGTGCATTTCCCGCAGCCTTTCCTCATAACTCATGCCTCTTAGTTCTGGGACTAGTCTAGTAGCATACCTTTGGACTTTTTCCAGCTTCGTCTTGTGCTTGACAAGGTACGGGCTCCATGCTGGGGCCGCATACTCCAGGATTGGTCTTACATATGTTGTGTACAAGATTCTGAATGATTCCTTACACAGGTTCCTGAACGCCGTTCTGATGTTAGCCAGCCTCGCATATGCCGCAGACGTTATTCTCTTTATGTGGGCTTCAGGAGACAGGTTTGGTGTGATATATGAACTCCTAGATCTTTCTCTCTGTCTGTTTCATTAAGTACTTCATCTCCTATTCTGTATCCTGTGTCTGGCCTCCTGTTTCCACTGCCTAGTTTCATTACTTTGCATTTACTTGGGTTGAACTTCAACAGCCATTTGTTGGACCATTCACTCAGTCTATCTAGGTCATCTTGTAGCCTCCTACTGTCATCCTCTGTTTCAATCCTCCTCATAATTTTTGCGTCGTCGGCAAACATTGAAAGGAACGAATCTGTACCCTCTGGGAGATCATTTACATATACCAGAAACAGTATAGTCCAAGGACTGACCCCTGCGGGACTCCACTTGTAACGTCTCGCCAATCTGAGACCTCACCCCTCACACAGACTCGTTGTCTCCTGTTGCTTAGGTACTCCTCTATCCACCGGAGTACCTTCCCTTTCACTCCAGCCTGCGTCTCCAACTTTCGCACTAGCCTCTTGTGTGGCACTGTATCAAAGGCTTTCTGACAATCCAAAAATATACAGTCTGCCCACCCTTCTCTTTCTTGCCTTAGTATGTGTGTGTGTGTGTGTGTGTGTGTGTGTGTGTGTGTGTGTGTGTGTGTGTGTGTGTGTGTGTGTGTGTGTGTGTGTGTGTGTGTGTGTGTGTGTGAGAGTGTACTCACCTATTTGTGCTTGCGGGGGTTGAGCTCTGGCTCTTTGGTCCCGCCTCTCAACTGTCAATCAACTGAGGTGCAGATTTCTGAGCCAACTGGGCTCTGTCATATCTACATTTGAAACTGTGTATGAAGTCAGCCTCCACCACATCACTTTCTAGTGCATTCCATTTACTAACTACTCTGACACTGAAAAAGTTATTTCTAATGTCACTGTGGCTCATTTGGGTACTCAGCTTCCACCTGTGTCCCCTAGTGCGTGTGCCACACGTGTTAAATAATCCATCCTTGTCTACCTTGTCAATTCCCTTGAAAATTTTATATGTTGTGATCAGGTCTCCCCTAGCTCTTCTGTCTTCCAGCGACGTGAGGTGCAGTTCACGTAGTCTGTCCTCATAATTCATGTCTCTTAGTTCTGGGACTAGCTTAGGGCATACCTCTGAACTTTTTCCTGCTTCGTCTTGTGCTTGACTAGATACGGGCTCCATGCAGGGGCTGCATTCTCCAGGATTGGGCTTACATATGTGGTATACAATGTTCTAAAGTATTCCTTACACAGGTTTCTGAAAGCAGTTCTGATGTTAGCCAGCCTCGCATAGGCCGCTGATGTTATTCTTTTCATGTGAGCTTCGGGAGACAGGTTTGGCGTGATATCTACTCCCAGATCTCTCTCTTTGTCCGTTTCGTGAAGGACTTCATCTCGCATTCGGTATCCAGTGACTGGCCTCCTAGTTTCATTACCTTACATTTACTTGGGTTGAACTTTAGTAGCCATTTGTCGGACCATTCCTTCAGTTTGTCTAGGTCATCTTGTAGCCTCATACTATCCTCCTCTGTCTTGATCCTCCTCATTATTTTTGCATCATCAGCAAACATTGAGAGGAACGAGGTAATTCCTTCTAGGAGATCATTTACGTATATCAGAAACAGTATATGTCCAAGAACTGATCCCTGTGGGACTCCACTGGTGACTCCCCGCCACTCCGAGACCACACCCCTCACGGTGACTCGCTGTGTCCTGCTGCTTAGGTACTCTCTTATCCAGTAGAGTACCTTTCCTATCACTCCTGCCTGCATCTCCAATTTGTGCACTAGTCTCTTATGTGGTACTATGTCAAAAGCTTTCTGGCAGTCCAGAAATATGCAATGTGCCCAGCCCTCTCTCTCTTGCCTGATTTTTTGTTGTCCGGTCATAGAACTCAATATCCTGTTAGGCATGATTTGCCATCTCTGAACCCATGCTGATGTTGTGTTACAAAGTTCCATTGCTCCAGATCTTCCACTAGCTTTTTTCGCACAATCTTTTCCATCATCTTGCATGGAATGCAAGTTAGGGACACTGGCCTGTAGTTCAGTGCCTCCTGCCTATCACCCTTCTTGTATATTGGGACTACATTGGCCGTCTTCCTAATTTTTTGCAGTTCACCTGTTACCAGTGACTTGTTGTACACCATGGAGAGTGATAGGCACAGAACTTCTGCTCCTTCCTTTAGAATCCTTGGTGAGATTCCATCCGGGCCTATATCCTTTGTCACGTCCAAATTTAGCAGATGCTTCCTCACCTCCCTACTGGTAATCACAAACTCCTCTAGTGGTGCCTGGGTTGATGTTCCCTCCCTTATCTCTGGGACTTCTCCTTGCTCTGGTGTGAAGACTTCCTGGAATTTCGTATTGAGCTCCTCGCACACTTCCTTGTCGTTTGTAGTGAATCTTTCTGCCCCTATCCTCAGTTTCATTACCTGTTCCTTCACTGTTGTTTTCCTCCTGATGTGGCAGCTATGCAGCAGTTTGGGTTGAGTCTTTGCCTTGCTTGCTATGTCATTTTCATATTACCTCTCTACCTCTCTTCTCACCCTAACGTATTCATTCCTGGTATCTTTCTCTGCTCTCTAGTGTACTGTTGTTTCTATAGTTTCTCCACTGCTCTTTTACTTAGCTGCTTTGCTAGCTTGCAACTCTGATTAATAAACCATGGGTTTCTTATCTCCGTTTCAGTTTTTCCTTTTGGACTGGGACGAACTTGTCTACTGCCTCCTTACACTGATGTGTGATGTAGTCCATCATATCTTGAACCGTCCTTCCTCTGAGCTGTGTTTCCCAAGCTATTTCAGTTAGGAATTCTCTCATCTCCTTATAGTTTCCCTTCCGGAATGCTGGCCTCTTGCTTTCTGGTCCCTTGCTTGAGTACATTAACCCTTCTTCGACCAGATATTCAAACAACAGTACACTGTGATCAGTCATATCCACGGGGGCTTCAAGACCGATTTCCCTTATGTCTGAATCGTTCATAGTGAATACTACGTCGAGTCTTGCTGGTTCAACATTGCCTCTCATTCTCGTGGGACCCTTGACATGCTGACTTAAAAAGTTTCTAGCCATCACCTCTAGCAGTTTCGCTCTCCATGTTTCCTCACCTCCATGTGGTTCTCTGTTTTCCCAGTCTATCCTTCCATGATTAAAGTCCCTCATGATGAGCAGATGGGATCGATTTCTACAGGCAGCAGCGGCTGCTTCTCTCAATGATAATGTTACTGCCATGTTGTTTCTGTCATACTCTTGCCTGGGTCTTCATTCATTTGATGATGGGTTATATATCACTGCTACTACTACTCTTGGTCCTCCCATCATCATGGTGCTTGTTATGAAGTCTCTGAACCCTTCGCAGCCTGGAATAACCATCTCCTCGTAACTCCATTTCTTTCTCATCAGTAGAGCCACTCCGCCTCCTCCCCTTCCTTCCTTCTCTTCCTTATTACAGTGTAGTCCTGGGGAAACACCACATTCGTTATGATTCCTGAGAGTTTTGTTTCTGTGAGTCCAATTACATCTGGGTTTACGTCTTGTGTTCTTTCTCTAAGCTCACTAGCCTTGATTGTAATCCCATCTATTTTCAAGTACATGACATTGAAGCTGACTCTCTTCGGTCCATTCATAGTTTCTGTTGATTCCACTGGAGTTGGGGGGCAAGGGATGTCTGGGATGGGTGAACCTAGGAAGGTGGACCTGGGGGATCTGGGATGTGAGGGGGCTGGGTGGATCTGGAACAGGGGAGCTAGGTGGTCTAATGTGATGTGGCTGAGGGGGTCCGGGGTTGGGGGTTAGTTGGGATATGGGATGGGGGACCGGGAGGGGTATGTGGTGGGAGGTCACAGGTTGGGGTATGCAGGGTCGACTGGGGTGGGTTGACAGGGAGGTCAGGGATTAGGGGAGGGGAGGGGTGCCTGGGAAGGGGGGGCCGGGAGGGAGGGGGTGGGGTAGGGAGGAGAGCTTGGGGTGGGGGAACTGGGAAGGGCTCAGGCTGGAGAAACAGGGAAGGGCATTAGGTGTAGGAACAGTAAGGATCTGGGGTAGAGGTTGGGAAAGAAGAAGGGCATGGGGAAACATGGGGGGCATGGTCTGAAGGGGGACTTTACTGTCTGGGGAGGTGCAGGTGATTGGTGGGGGATGGCTGTGGGTTGGATGGTTTGATGTTTCTGTTACAATCCTCCCTGGGGGTGCTGGCCTGCTGGTGGGGGGGGGGGGATTCCCACTCACCTCTGAGGTTCCCGGAGACACTGAGCTGAGTCCTGTAGCTCCCATATCCCCATCCTTTTCTCTGCGCCTCCTTGCTTCTGCAGCTTTCCTTCTCTCCTCTCTTGTCATGTCCCTTTGCAGAAAAACGTCCTAGTATCCCCCTAACCTCACAAGTTTGCTCTTCCTAGATAGGATTTTCTCCTTTGTTCCCTCGTTCGTGAGCACTACCTCTATCAATCGTTTCCTTTCCTTCTTGTAGATGCCCAGCCTGAAAACCTTTTCCTATTTTGCCTATTTGCCTCCTCCATATCCTGTCCCTCCAAGATCTTTGTCATGGTTGTTCGGTCCCTCCTTCTCCACTCCTCCAGATTGGATCCCTCTGGTTCCAGTACTCCTGCAAATATAATCGTTCGTTTCCTTTCCAGCATTTGTTTAGTGCATTTTACAGCTTCCTGTGAGGAAGCTGCCTTCATAGCTGTTGCCTCTAATGCAGCCTTGGCACGTGGGCTGTTCAGCAGTATTTCTGTAAAAGAGAGTCCCCCTGGAAGGAGCCTTCCATCAGCTTCGTCCCCTGTTTCCAGGAGGGTGCGTACACTGTGCTGGTTTGAATTTTGATTTTCCCTGAGTCTCTTTATCTCCTCTCTGGCTTCCTCTAACTCACTACTTTGGCTCTATATTAATGCTTGCATATCCTGCAGGTCTCTGCCAAACCTTTCTTTCATGTCCTGCAGGTCTCTGCTGAATCCCATTTTCATTTCTTGCAGGTCACTGTTGAATCCCATTTGCATTGCCTGCAGGTCTTTGCCGAATCCCCCTAATGTCTGGTTGAGCCATTCAAAGGTAGTATCCACCATTCTTCCCTGTCCCTGTGTTTGGTGATGTCCCTCCATCATTTTCCCTGGCTAAGGGAAAAAACGTCCTGACTTTTTTGTGTGTGTGTGTTTGTGTTTATGTGTGTGTGTGTGTGTGTGTGTGTGTGTGTGTGTGTGTGTGTGTGTGTGTGTGTGTGTGTGTGTGTGTGTGTGTGTGTGTGTGTGTGTGTGTATGTGTGTATGTGTGTGTACTCACCTATTTGTACTCACCTATTTGTGCTTGCAGGATCGAGCATTGACTCTTGGATCCCGCCTTTCCAGCTATCGGTTGTTTACAGCAATGACTCCTGTCCCATTTCCCTATCATACCTAGTTTTAAAAGTATGAATAGTATTTGCTTCCACAACCTGTTCCCCAAGTGCATTCCATTTTTCCACTACTCTCACGCTAAAAGAAAACTTCCTAACATCTCTGTGACTCATCTGAGTTTCCAGTTTCCACCCATGTCCCCTCGTTCTGTTATTATTACGTGTGAACATTTCATCTATTTCCACTTTGTCAATTCCCCTGAGTATTTTATATGTCCCTATCATATCCCCTCTCTCCCTTCTTTTCTCTAGTGTCGTAAGGTTCAGTTCCTTCAGCCGCTCTTCATATCCCATCCCTCGTAACTCTGGGACAAGCCTCGTCGCAAACCTCTGAACCTTTTCCAGTTTCTTTATGTGTTTCTTCAGGTGGGGGCTCCATGATGGCGCGGCATACTCTAAGACTGGTCTCACGTAGGCAGTGTAAAGCGCCCTAAAAGCCTCCTCATTTAGGTTTCTGAATGAAGTTCTAATTTTCGCCAGTGTAGAGTACGCTGCTGTCGTTATCCTATTTATATGTGCCTCAGGAGTTAGATTAGGTGTCACATCCACTCCCAGGTCTCTTTCTCGAATCGTTACAGGTAGGCTGTTCCCCTTCATTGTGTACTGTCCCTTTGGTCTCCTGTCACCTGATCCCATTTCCATAACTTTACATTTACTGGTATTACCGAATTACTGCCCGAAACGCTGCGCGTGCTAGTGGCTTTACAAGACTGTAATTACCATAATTGTATCCTCACATTCCTTATGTACATTCTTGTATATGCATAAATAAATAAATAAAATAAAATAATTAAACTCCAGTAGCCATTTCCCTGACCATCTCTGCAGCCTGTTTAAGTCCTCTTGGAGGATCCGACAATCCTCGTCTGTCACAACTCTTCTCATTAATTTTGCGTCATCCGCAAACATTGACATGTATGATTCCACTCCTGTAAACATATCATTTACGTAAATTAGAAAGAGGATTGGTCCCAGCACCGATCCTTGAGGTACTCCACTTGTTACTGTTCGCCAGTCCGACTTCTCGCCCCTTACCATTACCCTCTGGCTCCTTCCTGTTAGGTAGTTCTTCACCCATACTAGGGCCTTTCCGCTTACTCCTGCCTGCCTCTCAAGTTTGTATAGCAGTCTCATGTGCGGTACTGTATCAAAGGCCTTTTGGCAGTCAAGAAATATGCAGTCTGCCCAGCCTTCTCTGTCCTGCCTTATCCTTGTTACTTTATCATAGAATTCTAAAAGGTTTGTTAGGCATGATTTCCCTGTCCAGAACCCATGTTGGTGCTTGTTTACAATCCCAATGCTCTCCAGGTGCTCAACAAGTCTTAGCCTAATTATTCTTTCAAGTATTTTGCAGGGGATGCTTGTCAGTGATACGGGTCTGTAGTTAAGTGCCTCCTCCCTATCACCTTTTTTGAAAATCGGTACGACATTTGCCTCCTTCCAGCAACTGGGCAATTCTCCCGACATAAGTGACTCATTAAAGATCATTGCCAGAGGCACGCTGAGAGCCTGCGCTGCCTCTTTAAGTATCCACGGTGATACTTTGTCTGGTCCAACAGCTTTATTTGCATCCAGTGTTGTCAACTGTTTCATTACATCCTCTGCTGTCACCTCTATATCTGATAGTCTTTCATCTTGGGTAATCTCTTCTAACAATGGGAGCTGCTCAGGCTCGGTTGTGAACACTCCATGGAATTTTGCATTCAGTACCTCGCAGATTTCCTTGTCGCTTTCTGTATATGCCCCTTCTGTTTTCCTCAGTCTTGTCACTTGGTCATTTACCGACATCTTCCTTCTTATATGGCTATGTAGTAATTTAGGTTGCTTTTTCGCTTTGACTGCAATATCATTCTCATAATTTCTTTCCGACACTCGTCTTATGTTAATGTAATCATTCCTAGCTCTGTTACATCTAATCCTGTTGTCCTCTGTCCTTTGTCTTCTGTACTTCCTCCACTCCCTCCTGCTTCTCACCTTTGCTTCCTGACACTGTCTATTAAACCATGGGTTATTATATTCCCTCCTGCTTTTTTCCTTTATTGTTGGAATAAATCTCTCTTCAGCCTCCTTGCATTTCAATATGACTTGGTTCATCATACCTTGCACTGTTTTTCCTCTAAGTTCTTCCTCCCACTGCACTTCTCCCAGGTAGTCCCTTATCCTTCTGTAGTTCCCTTTTCTGCAATCAAGTCTCCTTTCCCGGACCTCTTGTCCTTTGGTCACAATTTTAAGCTCCATCATGTAGTAAAAAACTAGGACACAATGGTCACTAGCTCCTAGTGGTATTTCATGTTCCAACTGCTCGATGTCTTCTACATTCTGGGTGAAAATGAGATCTAATAGGCTGGGCGTATCCCCTCCTCTTTCCCTAGTACCTTCTTTCACATGCTGTGTTAGGAAATTCCTCTCAATAACGTCTACCAGCTTCGCTCCCCAGGTCTCCTCCCCGCCATGGGGATTCCTCGTTTCCCAATCTATCTCTCCGTGATTTAGGTCCCCATGACCAGCAACTTCGCTCTCATTCTATGAGCTAAAGTTGCTGCCCTCTGCAGTTCATCTATACATGTCTTGTTGCTGTCCTCGTACTCCTGCCTGGGCCTTCTACTGTTTGGTGGGGGATTGTAGAGTATCAAGATTACAATCTTCTTCCCATCCACTGTCAGAGTTCCATGTATGAAGCTCGTGCTTTCATTGGTACCCGGATTTTTTAGCTCATCAAACTTCCATTTCCGATTTATTAGTAGTGCCACTCCTCCTCCCTGTCTCTGTGTCCTTTCTTTTCTTATCACCTGGTACCTCTCTGGAAAGATTGCATCCGAGATCATGCCATTTATTTTAGTTTCCACTATTGCCACTATGTCTGGGTCTGCCTCACTAACTCTTTCTTTTATCTCTTCTGCTTTATTGGCTACCCCATCAGCATTGGTGTACCAAACCTTGAGACTCTTCTTGGAAACTCGGGTGTCAGAGTTCCCCCTTTCACCAGGGGTCTGGGGGGAACTGGGGGGTGTCTGGGGGGCAAGTGGGGGCTGTGGGGGTGAGTGGGGGGGTGCTAGGGGGATGCCTGGGAGTTCCTGGTAGGCGAATGGGGTCTGGGCATCTAGGGGGGTAGGAAAGGCATAATGGGTCTGAAAGTTAGGGGTCTGAATAGCATAGGGGGGTTGAGAAATAGAGTGAGACTGAGAGTCAGATAGAGGTTGAGAGGCTGGGGGGGAGAGGGATACTGATGGCAGAGGGCTGAGATGAGAATGGAGCATGGGTGCTGGGAGTGGAAGAGAGGGTGTATTAGTTAGGGGGGAATCGGGGGTAGGTTGGGGTTTTGGGGTAGAAGAGGGGAAGAGGGAGATGGGGGAAGGTGTTAGGGGGTCACAAGGTGAGGGGGTTAAATGTGGGCTGGAGGCGCATAGGAGGGGTGAGGGTTGGGTGGGGTTTGGGGGTGAGTGGAAGAGGGGTGCAGTGGAAGCTGGTATGGTGTAGATGGAATTGAAGTCAATGGGGTAGAGGGGGCAGGGAAGTAGGAAAGGGTAGTTGGGGAGGGGGATGGGAAGGTGGGTTTGGGGAGGGCATGGCTTGACCCACTGGGGTCGTTGACAGGTGTGATGTAGCAGGGGCAGGGAAATCGTTGGGGAGGTGCAAATGTGGAAGGGACAGGGGGGTTTTGGGGGGCTGAGGCAGGGGGGAGGTATAGGAGGGCTGAGTTGGGGAGGATGCGACCTGGGAGGTGACCTGGGAGGTGGCCTGGGAGGTGACCTGGGATGTGACCTGGGAGGTGAGATTACCTGAGAGGCTAGTTCGGTGTCGTTGTTGCCATCTATTCTTGTGGGCTATTTGCTCATCTTTCGTCATAAATCTCTCTATAAACACATTGTAATGGGTTTCACTTCCTCTGAGTAAATGCTTGTTCCTCATTATGTACTCCACAGCCTCCTCATTGGAGAATTGCACCAGAACAGGTATATTCTTGGTACAATTGTAAGGTCCAACCCGGCGGCTGTGTGTGTGTGTGTGTGTGTGTGTGTGTGTGTATGTGTGTGTGTGTGTGTGTGTACTCACTTAGTTGTACTCATCTAGTTGTGTTTGCGGGGGTTGAGCTCTGGCTCTTTGGTCCCGCCTCTCAACCGTCAATCAACAGGTGTACAGATTCCGGAGCCTATCGGGCTCTATCATATCTACACTTGAAACTGTGTATTGAGTCAGCCTCCACCACATCACTGCCTAATGCATTCCATTTGTCAACCACTCGGACACTAAAAAAGTTCATTCTAATATCTCTGTGGCTCATTTGGGCACTCAGTTTCCACCTGTGTCCCCTTGTGCGTGTTCCCCTTGTGTTAAAATGACTGTCTTTATCTACTCTATCAATTCCCTTCAGAATCTTGAATGTGGTGATCATGTCCCTCCTAACTCTATTCTGTCTTCCAGCGAAGTGAGGTTTCATTCCCGTAGTCTCTCCTCGTAGCTCATACCTCTCAGCTCGGGTACTAGTCTGGTGGCAAACCTTTGAACCTTTTTCTAGTTTAGTCTTGTCCTTGACTAGATATGGACTCCATGCTGGGGCTGCATACTCCAGGATTGGCATGACATGTGTGGTATACAAAGTTCTGAATGATTCTTTACACAAGTTTCTGAATGCCATTCGTATGTTGGCCAGCCTGGCATATGCCGCTGATGTTATCCGCTTGATATGTGCTGCAGGAGACAGGTCTGGCGTGATATCAACCCCCAAGTCTTTTTCCTTCTCTGACTCCTGAAGAATTTCCTCTCCCAGATGATACCTTGTATCTGGCCTCCTTCTCCCTACACCTATCTTCATTACATTACATTTAGTTGGGTTAAACTCTAACAACCATTTGTTTGACCATTCCTTCAGCTTGTCTAGGTCTTCTTGAAGCCTCAAGCAATCCTCCTCTGTCTTAATCCTTCTCAAAATTTTGGCATCGTCCGCAAACATTGAGAGAAATGAATCTATACCCTCCAGGGAGATCATTTACATATATCAGAAACAAGATAGGACCGAGTACAGAGCCCTGTGGGACTCCACTGGTGACTTCACGCCAATCGGAGGTCTCACACCTCACTGTAACTTTCTGCTTCCTATAACTCAGGTACTCCCTTCTCACTGGAGCACCTTACCAGCTACACCTGCTTGTCTCTCCAGCTTACGTACCAGCCTCTTATGCGGTACTGTGTCAAAGGCTTTCCGACAATCCAAGAAAATGCAGTCCGCCAAGCCTTCTCTTTCTTGCTTAATCTTTGTCACCTGGTCGTAGAATTCTCTTAAGCCAGTAAGGCAAGATTTACCCTCCCTGAATCCATGTCGGCGATTTGTCACGAAGTCCTTTCTCTCCAGATGGGTTACCAGGTTTTTTCTCACGATCTTCTCCATCACCTTGCATGGTATACAAGTCAAGGACACTGGCCTGTAGTTCAGTGCCTCTTGCCTGTCACCCTTTTTGTATATTGGGACAACATTCGCCGTCTTCCATATTTCTGGTAGGTCTCCCGTATCCAGTGACTTACTGTACACTATGGAGAGTGGCAAGCAAAGTGCCTCTGTACTCTTTTTCAGTACCCATGGCGAGATCCCGTCTGGACCAACAGCCTTTCTAACATCCAGATCCAGCCGGTGTCTCTTGACCTCCTCTCTCGTATTTTCAAAATCATCCAAGGCCGCCTGGTTTATTTCCCTTTCTCCTAGCACACTGACCTCACATTGTTCAGTTGTGAAGACCTCGTGGAACCTCTTGTTGAGTTCTTCACACATTCCTGGTTCTCTGGTATCTCTCTCTGCTTTCTGGTGTTCTGTTATTCCGGAAGTTCCTTCACGTGTGTGTGTGTGTGTGTGTGTACTCACCTAATTGTACTCACCTAATTGTGCTTGCGGGGGTTGAGCTTTGGCTCTTTGGTCCCGCCTCTCAACTGTCAATCACTGGTGTACAGATTCCTGAGCCTACTGGGCTCTATCATACCTACATTTGAAACTGTGTATGGAGTCAGCCTCCACCACATCACTTCCTAGTGCATTCCATTTATTAACTACTCTGACACTGAAAAAATTCTTTCTAACGTCTCTGTGGCTCATCTGGGTACTAAGTTTCCACCTGTGTCCCCTTGTTCGTGTCCCACCCGTGCTGAAGAGTTTGTCTTTGTCCACCCTGTCAATTCCCCTGAGAATTTTGTAGGTGGTTATCATGTCTCCCCTTACTCTTCTGTTTTCCAGGGATGTGAGGTTCAGCTCCTTTAGCCTTTCCTCGTAGCTCAATCCTCTCAGTTCCGGGACGAGCCTGGTAGCATACCGCTGAATCTTCTCTAACTTTGTCTTGTGTTTAACTAGGTATGGACTCCAGGCTGGAGCTGCATACTCCAGGATTGTTCTTACATAAGTGGTATACAGGGTTCTGAAAGATTCCTTACACAAGTTTCTGAAGGCAGTTCTTATGTTGGCCAGTCTAGCATATGCCGCTGATGATATTCTTTTGATGTGGGCCTCTGGGGACAGGTTCGGTGTGATATCAACCCCCAGATCCTTCTCTCTATTTGATTCTTGCAGGATTTCCCCTCCCAGATGATACCTTGTGTTCAGCCTCCTGCTCCCTTCGCCTAATTTCATCACCTTACACTTTCCAGAGTTGAACTTCAGCAGCCATTTTCTAGACCATTCCTCCAGTTTATCCAGGTCATCCTGTAGTCTCTGTCTATCTTCATCCGTCTTGATTCTTCTCATAATTTTTGCATCATCAGCAAACATCGAGAGGAATGAGTCTATACCCTCTGGAAGATCGTTCACATATATTAGAAACAGGATGGGTCCAAGTACTGAGCCCTGTGGGACTCCGCTGGTGACATCTCGCCACTCTGATGTCTTCCCCCTCACCGTTACTCGCTGTTTCCTGTTGCTTAAGTACTCCCTTATCCACTGGAGCACCTTCCCTTTTACTCCTGCCTGTTGCTCCAACTTTTTTAACAGCCTTTTATGGGGTACTGTGTCGAAGGCTTTTTGGCAATCCAGGAAAATGCAGTCGGCCCACCCTTCTCTTTCCTGCCTAATTTTCGTTGCCTGGTCATAAAATTCTATTAACCCTGTGAGGCACGATTTACCATCTCTGAACCCATGTTGGTGGTGCGTTACAAAGTTACTTCCCTCCAGATGCTCTATGAGCCTTTTCCTCACGATCTTCTCCAGCACCTTGCATGGTATACAAGTTAAGGAAACTGGCCTGTAATTCAGTGCCTCTTGCCTGTCACCCTTTTTGTATATTGGGACCACGTTAACTGTCTTCCAACTTTCTGGTAAGTCTCCTGTTTCCAGTGACCTGTTATACACCATAGAGTGTGGCACACTTAGTGCTTCTGCACCTTCCTTTAGTAGAGAGTGTGTGTGTGTGTGTGTGTGTGTGTGTGTGTGTGTGTGTGTGTGTGTGTGTGTGTGTGTGTGTGTGTGTGTGTGTGTGTGTGTGTGTGTGTGTGTGTGTGTGTGTATTCACCTATTTGTACTCACCTATTTGTGCTTGCTGGGGTTGAGCTTTGGCTCTTTGGTCCCGCCTCTCAACTGTCAATCATCTGGTGTACAAATTCCTGAGCCTACTGGGCTCTATCATATCTACATTTAAAACTGTTTATGGAGTCAGCCTCCATCACATCAATGCCTAATGCATTCCATCCGTTAACTACTCTGACACTGAAAAAGTTCCTTCTAACGTCCCTAAGGCTCATGTGGGTACTCAGTTTCCACCTGTGTCTCTTTGTTCGCATCCCACCAATGTTGAATAGTTTATCCTTGTTTACACGGTCGATTCCCGTGAGGATTTTGTAGGTTGTGATCATGTCTCCCCCTACTCTTCTGTCCTCGAGTGTCGTAAGGTGCATTTCCCGCAGCCTTTCCTCGTAACTCATGCCTCTTAGTTCTGGCACTAATCTAGTGGCATACCTTTGGACTTTTTCCAGCTTAGTCTTGTGCTTGACAAGATACGGGCTCCATGCTGGGCTGCATATTCCAGGATTGGTCTTACATGTGTGGTGTACGAGATTCTGAATGATTCCTTACACAGGTTCCTAAACGCTGTTCTGATGTTAGCCAGCCTCGCATATGCCGCAGACGTTATTCTTTTTAAGTGGGCTTCAGGAGGCAGGTTTGGTGTGATATCAACTCCTAGATCTTTCTCTCTGTTCGTTTCTTTAAGTACTTCATCTCCTATTCTGTATCCTGTGTCTGGCTTTCTGTTTCCACTGCCTAGTTTCATTACTTTGCATTTACTCGGGTTGAACATCAACAGCCATTTGTTGGACCATTCACCCAGTCTGTCTAGGACAACTTGTAGCCTCCTACTATCATCCTCAGTTTCAATGCTCCTCATAATTTTTGCATCATCGGCAAACATTGAGAGAAACGATTTTATATCCTCTGGGAGATAATTTACATATATCAGAAACAGCATAGGTCCAAGGACTGACCCCTGCGGGACTCCACTCGTAACGTCTGGCCAATCTGAGACCTCACCCCTCACACTGACTCGTTGTCGCCTGTTGCTTAGGTATTCCTTTATCCAATGGAGTACCTTCCCTTTCACTCCAGCCTGCATCTCCAGCTTTTTCAATAGCCTCTTGTGTGGCACTGTATCAAAGGCTTTCTGAAAATCTAAAAATATGCAGTCTGCCCACCCTTCTCTTTGTTGCTTTATTTTTGTTGCCTGGTCGTAGAATTCTAGTAACCCTGTGAGGCAGGACCTGCCATCCCTGAACCCATGTTGATGCTGTGTTACAAAGTTCGCTCCATATGCTCCACTAACTTTCTTGGCACAATTTTCTCCATCAGCTTGCATGGTATGCAGGTTAGGGACACTGGCCTGTAATTTAATGCCTCCTGTCTATCCCCTTTCTTGTATATCGGGACTACGTTAGCTGCTTTCCAAATTTCTGGCAGTTCTCCTGTTGCCAGTGATTTATCATACACTACGGAGAGTGGTAGACACAGTTCTTCTGATCCTTCCTTTAGTATCCATGGGGAGATTCCATCTGGGCCTATAGCCTTTGTCACATCCAACTCTAGTAAATACTTCCTTTCTTCCAACGTGTGTGTGTGTGTGTGTGTGTGTGTGTGTGTGTGTGTGTGTGTGTGTGTGTGTGTGAGATAGAGTGTGTGTGTATGTGTGTGTGTGTGTGTGTGTGTGTGTGTGTGTGTGTGTGTGTGTGTGTGTGTGTGTGTGTGTGTGTGTGTGTGTGTGTGTGTGTGTGTGTGAGACAGAGTGTGTGTGTTTTGCTACATAATACATAAACTTTTTCTCAAAACCATGTCATCTGAAAACTTCTTTAAAAAAAATATATCTGCTCTATAATCATTCAACACTAATGATGTTCTGTGGGGAGTGAGGCTCTCTCTGTATACTGATTTTTTTCTTATTTGTCGTGATTTACTCGGTAATGTTTCACCTGTAATATATTCTTCTCTCTCGCCCAAGTTCAGTTCTTCCTCTACTTCTCTTGATGGGATTTATTTCATCTAGTCTCTGCAATTGCATTTTAAAATCCTAAATACCTTTACTGATCCGTTGGTGCTATGTTTTGGTATCGTCTCATTAATCAGATAATGGTATGGTTCAGCATTTCTCATCAACAGCAAGTGTTGGTAGATGAGTAGAACCAAGAGGGCCCCTTCTACAAGCTATTCTTAGACACGCTCAATACCTCCTCAAGTTCCTCTCTCCCCTTCTTCAGGCCTTTTATCTCCTCCACTTTCATTCACTTTTCCTCCTAAATCTTCCTTCTGTCATCAACTGCAGGGTTTTTTTCCACTCATATTTACTCACGATTTCTTAGCCTTTTCAAATCTCTATTCTTCAATTTTTTTGTTCATATATTTTTCTGTGTTTGCTGTTTGCTTCTATGTCTATTAAAATTTTATATATTTTCACTCAATATTTCTGCTATTTGTTTACTATATCATACAATTTGTTGTTACATTTTCTCAGTAACTTATAGCGAACCTCAACTACAGTATTATGTGACACCACGACTTTGTGTCGCTAAACTCATTATTTAGGTATATCTTGCTCCACCATGTATAGTCGTCAGTGAGATACAAAGTTATGTTCAACGATACTGTTGTGTTCCGACGTCAATAAGACCAAACACGTTACCACGAGAATGATTTCTCACTCTCCTAAGTGTGAAATTAGACCTGCTCTTCCTGATACCTAAACTAGCTGAGTCAGGAGGGTTACTAGAGCGCCCTAGTGACAAGATTGTCTTCATCCACAAACTGGAAGAACAACATAACAAGTGACAAGAATGTCATCATACACCAGCTTCAAGAACAACGTAACAAGTGTCAAGATTGTCATCAGTCACCAGCCAGGAGAACAACATAACAAGTGACAAGATTGTCATCATACACCAGCTTCAATAATAACATAACAAGTAACAAGATTGTCATCATACACCAGCTTCAAGAACAACATAACAAGTGTCAAGATTGTCATCAGTCACCAGCCAGGAGAACAACATAACAAGTGACAAGATTGTCATCATACACCACAAAGCTTCAATAATAACATAACAAGTAACAAGATTGTCATCATACACAAGCACAAGAACAACATAACAAGTAACAAGATTGTCATCATACACATGCCAGAAGAACAACATAACAAGTGACAAGATTGTCATCATACACAAGCCAGAAGAACAACATAACAAGTGACAAGATTGTCATCATACACCAGCTTCAAGAACAACATACAATTCGTTTTAGCACTAATGACAATAGTGTCTCCGCCGTCAGACAACGTCACGTGTGTACAATGCTGATAATGTGATAACACACAAACAAGGCTATACTTTAGATAACGAATAACATGCACTGGCAAATTCCTGGTGAAGAGATACCATCCATGTATGTTTTCTTACGGATCAATCTATATAAATAAAAATGTTATTGTTCGTTTGTTCAAAATTTCTAATCTCCGACAGCTCAGCACCGAATGCTTTTAAATTTTGACACAACGTTGCAAATGAATTGGCGCATATTTTTGTTTACCTACTATATACATGCCTCACCTGTGACAGGTAAAAACAGGCATTTTTGAAAAACAGCACCATCTGTTGCACGTAATAGCAAGACACACCATACTGAATATGTTACGATTACATTTCAATGTTTTCGATTGCATTGATAAATTGAATTTTCTTTTATTTTTATTAATTTTTATTTATATTTAATTATTTTGTGTGACATTGCATCGGAATTGGGCCGTGTTGTTTACCATGCTGTTCATTTTGTAAGTATAAGTATAGATGCTACACCTGTGACAGGAGAAAACATCCGTTTTTGAAGAAGCAGCAACATCTGTTGCTCATAAGAGCAACACACGCTATACTAAATATGTTACGATTCCATTTCAAACTTTCCGATTGCACTGATAAATTGAATTTTCATAGATTTCAATTGATTTTCATTTTGATTTAATTATTTTGTGTGACATTGCATTGGAATTAAGCTTTGTAGTTTACCATTCCATGTAGTGGGAACATCAGATCATTTGATGTTCTTAATTATCTGATGGGAACATCAGATCATTTGGGAATGCATCAGACGAGGGAGTGGGGAATGGTGGAGAGGACGAGGGAACGCTTGTGGGGGATGGCGGGGAGGACGAGGAGGCAGGGGAGGGGTTATATGGTGGGGAGGATGAGGGGACAGTGGAGCTGGGGATGGTTTGGGGAGAACAAAGGGACTGGGAGGGAAGAATGGTGGGGAGGACGAGGGAACAGGGTGGGGGGGGCGAAGTAGTCTTTCTTTTAAACATATGTGGTTGAATATGACCGAAAGGTAAGATTAAAGATTCTAACACGAATCTTCTCAATATTTTTTATGTTTTACTTCACTTTCGAGGGTATTGAAAAATTTCCTCTCCAAAGTTAATTTTCACACATTATGTATGGTCTGATGCCTAAAAGCATTTTGCAAGACACTTCTTACATTTTCAATGTCAATTTTACAAACTCCATTTAATGCTAATATTAGTTTTTGGGGGTAAGGTGATAAAACATAAATCAATGAGTACATTTAAAGGAAAATTTTACATTATTTTTTTTTGTGGTGAGGTGATAGGCCATGAAGCAATAGGTGCATTGCATGTTTTATCTTCTTGCTTCTGTGTTGGTTCGGGTCTTAAAATGTGTAGATTGAAATTATGTGTTAAATAGCTGTTGATTGCTGGTTTTGACTTTTTGATGTGTAGGGCCTCGCTGATGTCGAGTTTCCTGTTGTCGTTGTATCTGTCGATAATTTCTGTGTTACTTGTTAACATTTCTCTGGTGATGGTCTGGTTGTGTGAGGAGATTATATGCCTCCTGGTGGAGTCCCGTTGTTTGTGCATTATTAATCGTCTAGTAAGAGACGTTGTTGTCTTGCCTATATACTGAGATCTTTGGGGTTGCCAGAACCCAAGTGGGTATGTGAAGGCATAGACGACGTTCCTTTCTTTCAAGGCGTTCTGTTTGGTGTTTGGGGAGTTCTTTATAAGTAGGTTGGCCGTTTTCTTGTTTTTGTAGTAAATTGTTAATTGAATCTTCTGATTTGTGTCTGTGGGAATAACGTTCCTATTAATAATATCTTTCAGGACACGTTCCTTCATTTTATGAGCCATCAAAAAGAAGGTCCTGTAAAACAGGTCTAATAGGGGGGTACAATTATTGAGTTAGTAGATACTTCAGAGGTTGCATTTCATTTCACCTTTCTATCAATGATGTCTTCAACGTAACCGTTAGAGAAGCCATTGTTGACTAGGACCTGACTTACCCTACAGAGTTCTTTGTCGACCTGCTTCCAACCAGTACTGTGAGTGAGAACTCAGCCGACACAAGCGTTGACAACACTCCTCTTGTACCTGCTTGGACATTACTATTGGCATTAAAGAACATTCTTATGTTCGTTTCCTTAGTGTAGACTGCAGTGTGGAAGCCACCATTCCCTTCCGTGACTGTTACATCTAGAAAGAGCAGCTTCCCATCAATCTCCATCTCATTAATGAATATCTATATAAATAATTACGTAAATGTTTGTTTGTTCAAAATCGCTAATCTCCGAAAGTTCTTCACTGATTGCTTTGAAATTTTCACACAAATTTCCACTCACATGTAAGTGGGTTTTTATATAGATACTATATAGGTATCACGTTTGTAATCGGGAAAAACATGCTTTTTTGAAAAACTGTGTTTTTCATGCATTTTTCAAGTAAGGGAAATCTTCGAAACCTCCTTACCGATTGCTTTGAAATTTTGACACAACGTTGCATTCGAATACGCGGATGTATTTATATACCTACTATATAGATGCATTTAATGCATTTAGAATAATTATGGAAATGAATAATTATGTAAATTACGTTTGACTCCTTCTGAAGATGTATTAATATACGAAAGTACTTAAGGAAATTCCTGTTTCATTTTTCCTCCGTGGTCTGACATTGTCACATTTTAATCTCGTGTTTATTTTCGTGATATACACACATATATATATATATATATATATATATATATATATATATATATATATATATATATATATATATATATATATATATATGTATATATATATATATATATATATATATATATATATATATATGTATATATATATATATATATATATATATATGTATATATATATATATATATATATATATATATATATATATGTATATATATATATATATATATATATATATATATATATACATATATATATATATATATATATATATATATATATATATATATATATATGTGTGTGTGTGTATATCACGAAAATAAACACGTGATTAAGAATGTGACAATGTCAGACCACGGAGGAAAAATGAAACGGGAAATTTCCTTAAGTACTTTCGTATATTAAATACATCTTCAGAAGGTCATTTTACAGATCGAGTGATGGGTATAAATAGGCAGGAGAGAGTGGTGAAGTAAGGTGAGGTACAATACTTGGACAACGCAGAAGGCCCATTGGCCCATCAGATGCACCCAATTAGCCCATCCGATGTAGCCCAATGGCCCATCTGATACAGCAGACATACTAGCATAATACATAGGTAATTATAACATAAAGAGGTAAATATATACAATAAATTAGTGAGACAAATGTTTTTCAATGATTCTACTTAAATCGCCCTTTAGCTGATCTATTAGAAATGGATCTAAGTTATATAGACCACTGCTAATATTCAAATTACTTTCTTTGGTGATCTGTATCAAAGCGGATTCAATTATGTTTCTGTTATAGGTGCTTTTACAATTTGTTATTGAAGACGCACTCTCCCAATCAATTTGGTGAGCTTTTTCTGACAAATGCACAAACAAAGCATTAGATAATTGGCCATGTCTTACAGAGTATTTATGTATATATATACTATATATATATATATATACTAATATATATATATATAAATATATATATATATATATATATATATATATATATATATATATATATATATATATATATATATATATATATATATATATATATATATATATATATATATTAGTATATTTTTGTAGCAGTCTTTCCTGTAGACATATATTATTACATATGACCGAAGAAGTAAGATTAATAATTCTAACACGAATTTTCTCTATCTTTCTTACATTTCTTTTCACTGTTGATGGTAATTCAAAGATCAATTCTCCAAAATTCATTTTTATTTCTAGTCTGACGCGACACTTGAGCGCGTTTCGTAAAACTTATTACATTTTCAAAGACTTTAGTTTACAAACACACAACTGAAACTGAATAGAGCTCACACATCTTCGAGGTTTATATCTACATTTGGGTGAAGTGGATGAGGTGAAAAACGAACTTTCAACAATGGGTATTCAATGGGTATTAAATTCCAACTCAAGACAGATCACGAAACAATGGGTATTGAATGGGTATTAAATTCAAACACAAGACAGAACACGAAACAATGGGTATTGAATGGAAGTAATTGTAGAAAGCCTATTGGTCCATATTTCTTGATGCTTCTATATTGGAGCGGAGTCTTGAAGTGGGTAGAATATAGTTGTGCATTAATTGGCTGTTGATTGCTGGTGTTGACTTCTTGATGTGTGGTGACTCGCAGACGTCCAGCCGTCTGCTATCGCTGTATCTATCGATGATTTCTGTGTTGTTTGCTAGGATTTCTCTGGTGATGGTTTGTTTGTGGGAAGAGATTATATGTTCCTTAATGGAGCCCTGTTGCTTATGCATCGTTAAACGCCTGGAAAGAGATGTTGTTGTCTTGCCTATAAACTGGGTTTTTTGAGGCTTACAGTCCCCAAGAGGGCATTTGAAGGCATAGACGACGTTGGTCTCTTTTAAAGCGTTCTGCTTTGTGTCTGGAGAGTTTCTCATGAGTAGGCTGGCCGTTTTTCTGGTTTTATAGTAAATCGTCAGTTGTATCTTCTGATTTTTGTCTGTAGGGATAACGTTTCTACTGACAATATCTTTCAGGACGCTTTCCTCCGTTTTATGGGCTGTGGAAAAGAAGTTCCTGTAAAATAGTCTAATAGGGGGTATAGGTGTTGTGTTAGTTGTCTCTTTAGAGGTTGCATGGCGTTTCACTTTCCTTCTTATGATGTCTTCCACGAAACCATTGGAGAAGCCGTTGTTGACTAGGACCTGCCTTACCCTACAGAGTTCTTCGTCGACTTGCTTCCATTCTGAGCTGTGGCTGAGGGCACGGTCGACATAAGCGTTAACAACACTCCTCTTGTACCTGTCCGGGCAGTCACTGTTGGCATTCAGGCACATTCCTATGTTTGTTTCCTTAGTGTAGACTGCAGTGTGGAAAACTCCGCTCTTTTCCATGACTGTTACATCTAGAAAGGGCAGCTTCCCATCCTACTCCATCTCGTAAGTGAAACGCAACACAGAATTCTGCTCAAATGCCTCCTTCAGCTCCTGCAGATGTCTGACATCAGGTACCTGTGTAAAAATGTCGTCAACATACCTGCAGTATATGGCCGGTTTCAAGTTCATGTCGACTAAGACTTTTCCCTCGATGGTACCCATGTAGAAGTTTGCAAACAGGACACCTAGGGGAGAACCCATGGCGACCCCAGTTACTTGCTTATACATGTGTCCATCCGGGCTCAAGAAGGGTGCCTCTTTAGTACAAGCTTGGAGTAGTTTCCTCAGACTGCTTTCTGGTATGTCAAGAGGAGTTCAGGCCGGATCACGGTATACTCTGTCGGTTGAAGTTTGGCTTCAGCTGGGTGCCCAGCACAAAGGGAACCTCAGTTGTGCAGGCCTAACAACAGCCAAAAAACGCCCAGATGGAGTCACCCTGCAGCCGTGGAGGGAAGGTAAACAGGTCGTGTGGGACTACACGTGTGCATCCACATACGCTGATACCTATCTACCCTACAGCACTGCTGAGGGAGGCGGGGCGGCCACCTTCAGGGAGACCTAGAAAACTAACAAGTAGAGGGACCTAGAACGTTGTTACAGGTTCGTGCCGATAGGCTCTGAGACTCTGGGCGCCTGGGGTAAATGTGCATTTAAGTTCCTGAAGGAGCTGGGCGAGGAACTCATTGGGAAGACTAGAGACCCAAGAGCGGCCAGTTTTATGTTCCAGCGCCTCAGTGTCGCTGTTCAGATAGGAAATGCATGCTGTATCTTGGGTACGCACCCGACCCCTGAGGAGCTGGACGAGGTCTTTGAACACTGATTGGTATATTGTTATATTGTTATATAAGTGTGTGTTTTCTGTAAACTGTAGCATTGCAATTAAATCAAATAAAAAAATAATATGGGTGGTAGGAGAGGAAAAGATTAAAGTATTCAGTGAGAATCCACAAGGTCTTCTCTGAACACTATTTATTTTCTTCTTCGAGGATGTGGGTCCCTTTAATTAAACCAATGGTGGTACCCCTATATATATATATATATATATATATATATATATATATATATATATATATATATATATATATATATATATATATATATATGTATATGTCGTACCTAGTAGCCAGAACGCACTTCTCAGCCTACTATGCAAGGCCCGATTTGCCTAATAAGCCAAGTTTTCATGAATTAATATATTTTCTCTAATTTTTTTCTTATGAAATTATAAAGCTACCCATTTCATTATGTATGAGGTCAATTTTTTTTATTGGAGTTAAAATTAACGTAGATATATGACCGAACCTAACCAACCCTACCTAACCTAACCTAACTTATCTTTATAGGTTAGGTTTGGTTAGGTAGCCGAAAATGTTAGGTTAGGTTAGGTTAGGTAGGTTAGGTAGTCGAAAAATCCTTAGTTCATGAAAACTTGGCTTATTAGGCAAATCGGGCCTTACATAGTAGGCTGAGAAGTGCGTTCTGGCTACTAGGTACGACATATATATTTATATATATATATATATATATATATATATATATATATATATATATATATATATATATATATATATATATATATATATATATATATATATATATATATGTATATATATATATATACACACTAGCTGTACCCATTCACGCATTGCTGTGGCTGTCTCCAAGTCCTCCCAAACAGACAGCCACAGGTAGTCACATTTTGTTTTTTCTCAGAAGTGGGGAGGAGTGTTACGACCCTGGGTTCCTCAGTGGAAACCAGAGGTTAAAAGTGACCTAAATAAACTACCTTATAGTATTGGGGACGCATGGCGAGGTGCATTTGTCGTATCTTCCCCGCCAGACATAAGACGATTCTTGTTTCTCACAGAGCATGTAAAGACTGAGCTTCGGGTTGATCTCTTTCAAGAGAGACTGAGCCTGCTCTTCCCTACGTAAAGTTACTTATATATATATACAACACTAAGATGCTACCTTCAAGATACGTCTACCGGTAGCACAAAACGTTTTGACAAGGAGGCAAACGTACCCTAAACTTCCCCCACTCCGCACTCCCTCCATGCCGGCTTGCCACCGCCGTCAACCAGCAAACTACTATTTCAGCCTGCCTGCTTCTGATTGGTGACCCACTGACTGTACACCTGCACGTCTGCACCTCAGCGCCCTCTACCAAGTTGATGTCTGGGCTTGAACCAGCCATTGAAGTTAGAATATCCTTGTGCTCTCAAGCTGTGAACAACCAACTGATATAAGCTCTGTTTATTGGTGGAGGTTCTCAGCTGGCGCTATATTCTCAGCACCTGTTTAATCATTCTTTTGTCTTTATTTTATTTGTAGAGTAACGTCACTTTTGTTCTTAATTTTTGTTATATTTTTTGACTTGTTTGTTTGCACTGTACATAGCCAAGGGATTCTCTTTGTTCATAATTTTTAAAGTTAATTAAAGTTTCATTCTTCATACTATGTGTTTTGCGTGTCTTCCCTTACTTTACCACAGACAACAGCCAAGCAGTCGATCTTTTTTTTTTCTAAAATGTGATATGCATTGACACCAGCCATTAGGAGGACTGCCGAACACCTACACTTTCCCCTCACATTTTATGGGGGCCTGTCCAAGGAGCTTCACTCAGGTACTAGTACCAGAACATCAATTTGTGGTAAGTGTACTTGGCTTTGATACCATTGCTTTTCAATATTTTCATTACTTTTAATATTTATATGGTCCTGTGTATTTTGTGCATTCCGAGGGTAGCATATTGTGAGTGCTGGATAACTGTGGATTACGTGGTGACTGTAGGCCTCAGTCATTCTCTTAATTGGTCATCCCTCCCTCTGTGTTATTACTCGTGTATTCCACCTTTTGTCCCTAGGATATTTCTCACATTCCGGCAGATCATCATTTTGGTACCCTGGTACTTGGATTTGTCTTCGGGTCAAAGCACCCTATCTTCTGCAATCCGACCAAAGGAGGACACAGAGGGCCATAGTTCCTCTAGCACAGACTACGTTGCTGAGTTGGGACCTCGACAGCAGTTCTCGTCACCAGTTGACACTCGCACCCCTACACGTCGGTCAGAGATGATGATATTTACTTAGGTAGGGAATTAGCTTTCTTTTTTCAGAGCACAAAGATCGCTAATTCTGTAAGTATCATATTTCCTTTAGTAGGGAAAACCCTTGCATCTGTCCTATAGAAACTCGCCAAGGTATCCCTACATTTTTGGACTACCTTATTCACTTTTGAAACAATTTAATGTTTCATTTGTTTTAGAAACTTTCGGTTTCATTTATTTAGTAGGATTTTCTTGCCCTTATTCTCTTACATTATCGGGTACAAGATTTCCTGCGCTTTTGGTTGACTAATCATTTACCATACTAAAATTAATGTTAATTGTTAACGAATAAAATTCCACAGGATAGTTACCAGTTGCCACGTCATCCTGTTACTGACACTTACCATATCGCAAGTATATTCATTGTACATTTATTTGCTATTTTTAACATGTTTCGTCTCCAAGCTTTCCTAATGACCAAGCCAGTGCAGTAGGGAACTTAAGTCGTGCCAAGAGGACCGAATTACAAACTCTTGCACACGAGTATCAACTAGATGTTCCCCATGGAGCCAACAAAAATGACTTGCATAATTTAATCTTGGATTATCTCTTAGATGAAGGAAAGATTCTGAAGCTGACGAAAACTATTCTAATGCAGATAAACATACTCTGGCAGCTATGAAATTGAAGCTCGAACTAGCAAACATTGAGAGACAAAAAGCTCTCAAAATATGGGAACGTGAGGCGGCCCTATGGAAAGAAGAACAAGAACGCGAGATGGCCCTCAAAGAACGTGAGGCTACCGCACTCTGTGAGCGGGAAAGAGAGCAACTTGAAGCAAGAAAACGTGACCTGGAGAAACAACGTGAGTACAGTACCAAGCTAGCTGATAGTGCTCTCAAATATCGTCGACAAGAACTCGCGTTGGAAACTACATACCACACTCAGCGCCAACAAGCTACCGCTAGTCCTCCCGTAAGTTTCAATGTCTCCCATAAAAGTAAGTTAATGCCATCATTCGTTGAGACAGAGATAAACGTGTTTTTCACCACTTTTGAGACCCTAGCTAAAAAACTTGGCTGGCCTGCAGATCAATGGTCTACCCTTCTCAGAGTGCATCTCACAGGTAGAGCTGCGGTTACTCTCAGTACCTTAGCGTCTGAGAATGACTACCAGACCCTGAAGCAAGCAGTTTTAGACGCCTACCTTCTCTCCACCGAAAGCTACAGACGAAAATTCTGTGATTATCTAAAGGCAAGTACCACCACCTTTCTAGAATTTGCCAATACAAAGAAAAGATATTTCATGAAATGGCTGGAAGCAGCACATGTCTCTACATTTCCTGAACTCATCAACCTCATTCTAGTTGAAGAATTCTTGAGTCTTGTTCCCCCTCCCATCCGTTTATATTTAGCAGACAAAGAAGAAACCGACTACATCAGATGTGCGAAGTCGGCTGACATCTACAGCCTCATCCATCGGCTAACACCAGATCCACCTTCCAGTAAGAAGTCTTGGTATAGTTATGATAAAGTGAGTACCGATCAAGCGAGCTCTCAGTTGTATTGCAAGCTCTATGGACATACCATGGATAAATGTGGAAAAGCTCAATACAAAGGCAATGAAACTCCTAAACCCAAACCGATTCCTCCTAAGTCTGGTAAGCCTGTGATGAATGTTGGTGTTCCTGTTAATGATCTTTCTCTCTTCAGCAAACACATATTCTAGAACTGTCTCTGCCAGCAGTACAGATTCGGAGGGACGTTTCAAATTGAAGATCTTGAGGGACACAGCGGCTCTTCAATCAATAATATTGAAATCGGCTGTGCCTAACGTCACCTACACCGGGGAAACCGTCCTTATCACTGACCTCACTGCTACCACTCCGTGTCCACTCGCCAGAGTCCACCTGGATTGTCTTTTCGTGACCGGTGAAGTCAAAGTCGCCATCAGGGAAAAGCCTTTTTCCATGTCTGGAATGCAACTTCTCCTGGGCTATGACTTGGCAGATCTGCAACCTTCCAACCTGATCATCATGGACAAACCCCAGGTGTGTAACTCTGTAGTGGACAATCCCATCTTTAAGTATGTTTCAGCAAAGATCCAAGAAAGTGAAGTTTCTTCTCCCGTTTTGGTGACCACCCGTGCACAAGCTGCACGCCCGCAACCAGCTGACTCTACTGCAACCGCTGTCCCTCAAGACCATCAGAATCTACCACCGAATCTTACTATGTTGGAGTTCCGTAAGTTACAGAGGGAGGATCCTTCATTAACACCAATATTCTTCCAGGCTGAGACCCAACCTGACAGTATTCCTTGGTTCTTCCTAGAGAATCAGTTGCTCTACCGCAGGTACAGACCCAGTAAGCTGAAGGAGGATGACGATTGGGCAAATGTCTAACAACTAGTGGTTCCCACCAGCCTTTGGCCCGATATTCTACACCTGGCCCACGGAGCTCTTTCTCACTATGGTTTTAACAAAACCTACCACGGAATCAGACAAGAATACTACTGGCCAGGTATGGTAAAAGACGTCAAAAGTTACGTGCAACAGTGTCAGATGGCAGGTAAACCTAACATCTCTATTCCCACGGCTCCATTGACTCCTATCCAGGTGCCTTCAGAACCTTTCCACAGACTCATCATAGACTGTGTTGGTCCTGTAGTCCGCACCAGTTCTGGCAACGCCTATATACTAACTATCATGTGTCCTACCACCAGATTCCCCATAGCAGTTCCAGTAAAGAACATTACGGTTGCTACTGTGGTGAAACAACTATTGAAGATCTTCACCCAGTACGGATTTACAAGAGAGATTCAAAGTGACTGTGGCACCAACTTCACCAGTGATCTCTTAAAGAAGACACTGGAGGAGTTCAACATCACACAGGTATTGTCCAGCCCCTATCATCCTGATTCACAGGGTTCTCTTGAACGTTGTCATCAGACTATTAAAGCACTCCTAAAGAAATTTTGCAATGAAACCTTGAATGACTGGGATAAATAACTTGACCTCATCATGTGCATTTTCAGAAGTCTCCCAAATGAGTCTCTAGGAGTATCTCCTTATGAGATGCTCTACGGACGTAAGTGCCGTACTCCTCTCAAAGCTTTTAAAGACTCTCTACGTAATGCCACCTTCAGTGACCCTCAGAATTTGCCCCAGTTTCTTCAAAACTTAAAGCACCTTCTAGTGAGAGTACGTAAATTTTCTAATGACAATCTATTGAAAGCTCAGGAGAGGATAAAAGACCCATTTTGACCAACGCAGCAAAATAAGGAAATTTAAACCAGGAGACTTCGTGTTGGCATATTTTCCTATCCCAGGTTCTCCATTGCAAAATAAGTTTTCAGGACCATACCGCATCAAGGAGTGCAGAAACAACCACAACTACGTTCTTGAGACTCCAGATAGGCGGCGGAAGACCCAGTTGTGCCACGCCAACCTCCTGATGCAGAATCAAGGTACTCCCCCTACTGTGTTGGAATTATTATCCACATTTAAAGGTCCATACCTCCACAGTGAGACATTCCCTGCTTCTCCTCCCGAAAGCACTAACACTGAGTCAGTGCCTTCCAACTCAGAAATCCTAACTGATCTTCATACCTATTTGCAGGACAGTAATAGTGTTCCTCTCATCAGAATCTTCAAGGAACGTCAGAAGTTGTTCAGCGATGATCCACAGGAGTGTAATGTGGTTCAGCACGACATCCAGCTACTCCCTGACACCCGGCCGATTCGTCAATCTTTCTACCGAATCAGCTCGAGCAAAAAGGAAGTTATGCGTGTTGAAGTACAGTACCTCCTGGATCATGGGCTGGCCACCCCTTGTGAGTCCCCGTGGGCCTCACCCTGCATCTTGGTGCCGAAACCGCAAGGTAAAGTGAGGTTGTGTACCGACTATAGGAAATTGAATCTTGTGACTGTCAAGGATGCTTACCCATTACCTAGAATAGATGACATCCTTGACGCCATTGGTAATGCTCGGTATTTATCCACACTAGACTTACTCAAGGGATACTACCAAGTGTGTTTGACAGAGAGAGCTAAGGAAATATCTGCCTTCACCACTCCTTTTGGCCTTTACAGATACGAACGCCTTCCATTTGGACTATGTAATGCTCCGGCCACCTTCCAGCGAGCTGTCAACCGCGTCATCCAGGGCTTAGATCACACCTATGCCTACTCGGATGATATCATTGTGGCAACTAACACCTGGAACGAACATCTGCTCCAGCTGCAACGATTGTTCGCCCAACTCCTGACAGCCGGCCTCACCATCAACTTGGTCAAGTCCACCTTGGCTAAAGGTAAAGTGCGTTATCTTGGTCATGTGATAGGGAGTGGCAGCATAGCTCCGTTAAACATACACACTCAAGCCATCCAGCATTACCCACAGCCTACCACCAGGAAGCAGCTCCTGTGCTTCCTTGGTCTTGCCTCCTACTACCGTAGGTTTGTGAGGAATTTTAGTACCCTAGCGACACCATTGATCACTTTAACCAGCCCCAAGCAACTGTATCATTGGACCATTCAGCAAACCATTGCTTTTGAACAACTTAAATCCCTGCTCTATTCTAATCCCATTCTCACCTCGCCAGATATCACGAAGCCTTTCATCTTCTATGTCGACGCTAGTGGTACCGGCATCGGGGGCGTCCTGATGCAACAACGAGGCGAGGAGGTTCTACATGTTAGCTACTGCAGCTACAAGTTAAAACCTCACCAGAAGAACTACAGCATTATCAAAAAGGAACTTCTCTCCATCGTCCTGAACTTACAGCACTTTGCATCATACCTACAAGGTGCTCAGTCTACCTCCATCTACTCGGACCACAATCCCCTACGCTTCTTGCAGCAAGCCCAATTCACCAATCAACGACTTCTACGATGGGCTTTGTATATGCAGAATTTCAACCTGGAGATCTTCTACATCAAGGGTTCTGACAACTTCATAGCAGACGCCGTCTCCAGAGTCTATGAAGTAGAGGCAGCTACACATACCACTCTACCATCAGAAGAAGTAACTTGACCTGTTAGAGCAGGCTACGGGGGAGAGTTGTGACAGTAATGTCTTTCAAGAGAGATTGAGCCTGCTCTTCCCTACGTAAAGTTACTTATATATATACAACACTAAGGTGCTACCTTCAAGATACGTCTACCAGTAGCACAAAACGTTTTGACCAGGCGGCAAACGTACCCCTAAACTCCCCCCACTCCTCACTCCCTCCATGCCGGCTTGCCACTGTCGTCAACCAGCAAACTACCATTCCAGCCTGCCTGCTTCTGATTGGTGACCCGCCGACTGCGCACCTGCACCTCTGCACCTCAGCGCCCTCTACCAAGTCGATGTCTGGACTTGAACCAGCCATTAAAGTCAGAATATCCTTGGGCTCTCAAGCTGTGAACAATCAACTGATATACGCTCTGTTTATTGGTGGAGGTTCTCAGCTAGCGCTATATTCTCAACACCTGTTTAATCATTCTTTTGTCTTTATTTTATTTGTAGAGTAACGTCACCCCTGTTCCTAATTTTTGTTATATTTTTTTACTTGTTTGTTTGCACTGTACATAGCCAAGGGATTCTCTTTGTTCATAATCTTTAAAGTTAATTAAAGTTTCATTGTTCATACTGTGTGTTTTGCGTGTCTTCCCTTACTTTACCACAGACAACAGCCAAGCAGTCGATCTTTATTTTTCTAAAAATGTGATAGGTATTGACACCTGCCATTAGGAGGACTGCCGAACACCTACACTTCTACACTTTCCCGTCACAACACATTTATATATATCCACATAAATACACACACACACACACACACAACGACAGCAGCGTACTCTACACTGGCAAAAGTTAGAACATCATTCAGAAACCTAAGTAAGGAGGCATTTAGGGCGCTTTACACTGCCTACGTAAGGCCAGTCTTAGAGTATGCCGCCTCATCATGGAGTCCCCATCTGAAGAAGCATATAATGAAACTGGAAAAGGTTCAGAGGTTTGCAACGAGACTCGTCCCAGAGCTACGAGGGATGGGGTATGAGGAACGCCTGAGGGAACTGTGCCTTACGACACTAGAAAGAAGAAGGGAGAGGGGGGACATGATAGGAACGTATAAGATACTCAGAGGGATTGACATAGTGGACATAGACGAAATGTTCACACGGAATAGTAACAGAACGAGGGGACATGGATGGAAGCTTGAAACTCAGATGAGTCAGAGATGTTAGGAAGTTTTCTTTTAGCGTGAGAGTAGTGGGAAAATGGAATGCACTTCAGGAACAGGTTGTGGAAGCAAATACTATTCATAATTTTAAAACCAGGTATGATAGGGAAATGACACAGGAGTCATTGCTGTAAACAACCGATGCTCGAAAGGCGGGATCAAAGAGTCAATGCTCGATCCTGCAGACACAACTAGGTGAGTACACACACACACACACACACACACACACACACACACACACACACACACACACACACACACACACATGCATGACTTATGAGGAAAGGCTGCGGGAAATGCACCTTACGACACTGGAAGACAGAAGAGTAAAGAGGGACATGATCACAACCTACAAAATCCTCAGGGGAATCGACCGGGTAAACAAGTATGAACTATTCAACACAGGTGGGACGCGAACAAGGGGACACAGGTGGAAACTTAGTACCCAAATGAGCCACAGAGACGTTAGAAAGAACTTTTTCAGTGTCAGAGTAGTTAGTAAATGGAATGCACTAGGAAGTGATGTGGTGGAGGCTGACTCCATACACAGTTTCAAATGTAGATATGATAGAGCCCAGTAGGCTCAGGAATCTGTACACCAGTTGATTGACGGTTTAGAGGCGGGACCAAAGAGCCAAAGCTCAACCCCCGCAAGCACAATTAGGTGAGTACACACACAGGGCACACAATGAGAGGGCACCCTCTGCTGCCTGTAGAAATAGATCCCACCTGCTCATCATGGGGGACTTCAATTATGGAAGGATTGACTGGGAGAACAAGGAACCACATGGAGGCGAGGATACATGGAGAGCCAAACTACTGGAGGTGGTGACTAGAAACTTCTTAACCCAGCATGTCAGTGAACCCACAAGGATGAGAGGAAATTTCGAACCAGCGAGACTCGACCTGGTCTTCAGGTTGAGTCTCGCTGGTTCGAAAATTTGTCAAATGTCAAAATATGTCAGGATGAGAAGAGAGGCAGAAAGACAATACAAAAACGACATCACAAGCAAGGCAAAGTCTCAGCCTAAATTGCCGCATAGCCACATCAGGAGAAAAAGAACAGTAAAGGAACTGGTTATGAAATTAAGGATAGGAGCAGAAGGATTCACTACAAACGACAAAGAAGTGTGTGAGGAACTGAATAAGAAATTCCAAGAGGTCTTCACCTTAGAGCAAGGAGAAATGCCAGAGATAAGAGAGGGAATAGCTAACCAGGAACCACTGGAAGAGTTTGAGATTACCAGCGGGGAAGTAAGGAAGTGTTTATTAGAGTTGGATGTGACAAAGGCTATATGCCCAGATGGAATCTCCCCTTGGATACTAAAGAAAGGAGCAGACGAACTGTGCCTACCACTCTCCATAGTGTATAACAGATCTCTGGCAACAGGGGAACTGCCAGAAATTTGGAAAGCAGCTAATGTAGTCCCGATATACAAGAAAGGGGATAGACAGGAGGCACTGGAAGGCCAGTGTCCCGAACCTGTACACCATGCAAGCTGATGGAGAAGATTGTGCGAAGAAAGCTAGTGGAGCACCTGGAGCGAAAGAACTTTGTAACACAGCACCAACATGGATTCAGGGATGGCAGGTCCTGTCTCACAGGGTTACTTGAATTCTACAACCAGGCAACAAAAATAAGGCAAGAAAGAGAAGGGTGGGCAGACTGCACATTTTTGAATTGTCAGAAAGCCTTTGATACAGTGCCACAAAAGAGGCTAGTGAAAAAGCTGGAGATGCAGGATGGAATGAAAGGGAAGGTACTTCGTTGGATACAGGAGTACCTAAGCAACAGGAGACAACGAGTCAGTGTGAGGGGTGAGGTCTCAGATTGGCGAGACGTTACGAGTGGAGTCCCGCAGGGGTCAGTCCTTGGACCTATACTGTTTCTGATATATGTAAATGATCTCACAGAGGGTATAGAATCGTTTCTCTCAATGTTTGCCGATGATGCAAAAATTATGAGGAGGATTGAAACTGAGGACGATAGTAGGAGGCTACAAGATGACCTAGACAGACTGAGTGAATGGTCCAACAAACGGCTGTTGAAGTTCAATCCGAGTAAATGCAAAGTAATGAAATTAGGCAGTGGAAACAGGAGGCCAGACACAGGATACAGAATAGGAGATGAAGTACTTAATGAAACGGACAGAGAGAAAGATCTAGGAGTTGATATCACACCAAACCTGTCTCCTGAAGCCCACTTAAAAAGAATAACGTCTGCGGCACATGCGAGGCTGGCTAACATCAGAACAACGTTCAGGAACCTGTGTAAGGAATCATTCAGAATCTTGTACACCACATATGTAAGACCAATCCTGGAGTATGCGGCCCCAGCATGGAGCCCGTATCTTGTCAAGCACAAGACGAAGCTGGAAAAAGTCCAAAGGTATGCTACTAGACTAGTCCCAGAACTAAGAGGCATGAGATACGAGGAAAGGCTGCGGGAAATGCACCTTACGACACTGAAAGACAGAAGAGTAAGGGGAGACATGATCACAACCTACAAAATCCTCAGAGGAATCGACCGGGTAAACAATGATAAACTATTCAACACTGGTGGGACGCGAACAAAGGACACAGGTGGAAACTGAGTACCCACATGAGCCACAGAGACGTTAGATGGAACTTTTTCAGTGTCAGAGTAGTTAACGGATGGAATGCATTAGGCAGTGATGTGGTGGAGGCTGACTCCATACACAGTTTCAAATGTAGATATGATAGAGCCCAGTAGGGTCAGGAATCTGTACACTAGTTGATTGACAGTTGAGAGGCTGGACCAAAGAGCCAAAGCTCAACCCCCGCTAGCACAAATAGGTGAGTTCACACACACACACACACACAAAAACACACATACACTGAAAACAGAAGAGTAAGGGGAGACATGATAACCACCTACAAATTTCTCAGGGGATTTGGGCAAAGACAAACTTTTCAGTGCGGGTAGAACACGAACAAGGGGACACAGGTGGAAACTTAGTACCCAGATGAGCCACAGAGACGTTAGAAAGAATTTTTTCAGTGTCAGAGTAGTTAGTAAATGGAATGCATTAGGTACTGTTGTGGTGGAGGCTGACTCCATACACAGTTTCAAATGTAAATATGATAGAGTTGTAGATAAATGTAGATATGATAGAGCAGAGTGCTGTCCGCTCGGCCACCGGCCGAGCTGACAGCATGCTGCTCACGTGATCCTGTGGTCCCGGGTTCGATCCTGGGTGCCGGCGAGAAACGATGGGCAGAGTTTCTTTTACCCTATGCCCCTGTTACCTAGCAGTAAATAGGTACCTGGGAGTTAGTCAGCTGTCTCTGGCTGCTTCCTGTGGTGTGTGTGTGTGTGTGTGGTTTGGAAAAAAAAGTAGTAGTAGAAACAGTTGATAGACAGTTGAGAGGCAGGCCGAAAGAGCAGAGCTCAATTGCTGCTAGCACAACGAGGTGAATACAACTAGGTTAATAAACACACACACACACACACACACACACACACACACACACACACACACACACACACACACACCCAGGTGTAATAGGGTGTCAGTGTCATCAGTGATAAAGACGACTATTTTGAATATACCTTTGCCAAGTTCTCCAGTAAATCCCTTAAATCCTCTCTGACTATCGGTGCCATCTATAGATTTCCTAATACCAACATAGCTTCATTCTCAGATAACGTAAAGAATCCTATCATAAATAACAATCTTAACAAAAATCACATCATTCTGGGAGGTGATTTCGATATTGACCTGGGTCTTCAAAACAACCCTCAAGTTGACTATTTCCGTAACAGCATGCACTCCTGTAAGCTAATCCCCACAATCACCAAGCCCACCCGAGACACTCAAACATCTGCCACTACTCTGGATCACTTATGGACTAATATAACAGCTCCCCTTACATCTGGGGTAATCTATGACAGAACAACTGACCACTATCCTACCTTCCTCATAACAAACATGGACACAGCACCACCAGAAAGCAAGAAACTCTCATTCAGGCTACATAGTGAATCAGCTTTAGGCAATCTCTCTAATGCACTTCACAATATTAACTGGGAATCTGAATTTAATAATACACAGGATATAAACTCATTAACTAACCTCTTTCTCTCCAAAACTCTAAGCCTCTACAACACTCACTGTCCCCTCCTTACCAAACAAGTAACTGATAAAAGAAAAAATAACCCGTGGCTCACAAGTGGCATAATCAAATCAATCAACAAAAAACACGAATATGAAAAGAAATTTAGGTTTGGCCTAGTTACAAAGGAAGTAGTTAAGAGGTACTCATCAGTGCTTACCAGTATCATAAGAAAAGCAAAACTTTCATATTATGAGACTAGATTCAAAGAAGCAAAAGGCAACATGAAAAGCACATGGAAAACCATCTCTAATATCCTAGGAACTAAACAACACTCCCACAACCAGATAACACTCTCTAAGGATGGCCTTACACCGTCATCTGATTTAGAAATGGCGAATGAATTTAATAGCTTCTTTTCATCGGTTGGTGCTAATCTTTCCAGTAAAATCCCACAGACTCAGACACATATTAACACATATCTCTCCGGCAGCTATCCAAACTCTCTTCTCCTCTCACCAGTCAGCCCGTCAGATGTTGTGTCCATCATACACTCACTAAAAACCAAAGCTGGGAACATCAGTGAAATACCATCCATTATATACAAGAGCGCCTCCCACGCCCTTGCCCCACCTATAGCTCTGTTGTTCAACAAATCCCTTGAGTGTCATACCTTCCCTGATATCCTTAAAAAAAGCAAGAATAACACCAGTTCATAAAGGAGGTAATCTGGCAGACATAAACAATTATAGACCAATATCAAACCTACCCATACTATCAAAAATATTTGAAAAAATTATCTACAAACAGCTTTACTCCTACCTCGTAAAATTTGACATTCTTAGCCCCTGTCAGTTTGGCTTCCGCTCCTAAAAGAGTACCAACTATACAATTATTAGTCTCCTTGATATAATTTACTCAGCCCTTGACAAAAATGAGTTTCCGATTGGACTCTTCATTGACCTGAGAAAGGCCTTTATTACTGTTAATCACAATTACCTCTTACGTAAACTCCATCATTATGGAATTCGAGGCCATACACTGAACTATATCCAATCCTATCTTAGTGATAGACACCAATGTGTAGCCATCAATAATATAACCTCTCCCACTCTACCAATAACCGTTGGAGTGCCACAGGGCAGCATTTTGGGACCTCTCTTATTTCTTATTTACATCAATGATCTGCCTAACGTCTCTAACATTCTGAAACCTATTTTATTTGCTGATGATACTACCCTCATCTACTCTAACCCCAACCCACATACACTAAATGATGTTGTTAATAATGAATTAAAAAAAAGTCCACTTATGGATGTCAACCAACAAACTAACACTTAACAAAGAAAAGACCTACTACATCTTATTTGGATGAAAATGTACAAATGCAATTCAGCTTCAGATAGACAATGTAAACATTAGCAATAAAAATGATGGAAAGTTTCTTGGCCTATTCCTAGACAAGAGACTCAACTTCAGTACCCACATACAACACATAACTAAGAAAGTCTCTAAAACAGTTGGTATACTCTCCAAAATCAGATATTTTGTACCTAACTCTGCTCTCATCTCTCTATATTATGCACTAATCTATCCCTATCATAATTATGGTATTTGTGCATGGGGTTCAACCACTGCAAACCACCTCAAGTCCATCATTACCCAGCAAAAATCTGCTATCAGAATAATAACAAATTCTGTTTTCAGACAACACTCAGCCCCCTTGTTTAACTCCCTAAACATGCTAAACATAATCTCATTCCACAAATTCTCTTGTGTCAACTACATTTACAAAACCCTGTTCTTAAATGCAAATCCCGCTCTGAAACTCTCCCTGGACAAATGTAATAGGACCCATTATCACCACACCAGAAATAAATATCTCTTTGATATCCCCAGAGTCAAACTTAATTTGTGTAAAGACTCTATGCAAATAAAGGGACCCAGTCTATGGAACTCACTCCCTATTGAATTGAAAAGCTGTCCAAGTTTTGCATCATTCAAAAACAATAATAAAAAGTACCTAATTTCATCTTCATAGTTTTTTACCTTTTGCTTTAAAACTGCACTGTATCTATTGCTACCCAATCTCCCAATCTTTATGTACCCAATCTGAACATCTTTAGCATTGCGATCATTGCTGTCTTCTTATAAGTACTGTCAATCTGCTGTATGGTGTCTATTAATCTTGTTTAAATTACCAATCAATCTGTCAATGTAATCAATCAGAGCTTTTATATACCAATGTGCTTTAATATACTTACTAATCTCTCTCATCTCAATTTTTTCTTGCAATGTATTTGTTATCATTTTATTAATTCTGATAGAATTTACCTACTTAAAATTATCTGTTAGATTAAGGACCTGCCCGAAACGCAGCGCGTACTAGTGGCTTTACAAGAGTGCAATTACTGTACCATGCTATGTATTCTCACAAACCCAATGTACCTTCTTGTATATAAATAAATAAATAAATAAATAAATAAATAAATATATAAATAAATATAGTGAGGAAAGCCAGGGAAGGGAGAGGAGTTGGAGGAGTGGCCCTGCTGATAAGGAATAACTGGAGTTTTGATGAGATGGAAATTCCGGACTGTGTCGGGTTTAGAGATTACATAACAGGAACTATAACAATGGGTGGACCTAAGGTAATAGTTGCGGTCATTTACAACCCTCCACTAAATGACAGAAGACCTAGACAGGAGTTTGATAGGAACAAAATGGCAACCAGTAATATAATAGAGAGAGCAATTTCAGTTGCCTTCAGGAATGGCTCAAGACTCTTAATTATGGGCGATTTCAACCATGGAAAAATAGACTGCGAGAATGGGACCCACATGGAGGTGCAGATACATGGAGAGTTAAACTCTTGGAAGTGGCAATAAGGAACCTTCTGAGCCAGCACGTCAGAAAATCCACAAGAATGAGAGGCAATGACGAACCAGCAAGACTCATCCTGATATTCACATTGAATGAATCAGAAATAAGAGAAGTCAGATTTGAAGCCCCAATAGGAATGAGTGACCACAGTGTATTGATATTTGAGTATTTGGTGGAGGTAGGGATAACCTATCAATGGATGGGATCGGAAGAGAAAAGACTAAATTACCGAAGAGGAAAATATGATGAGATGAGGAACTTCCTAAGGGAAATACCATGGGAAACAGAACTCAGAGAGAAGACTGTGCAGGATATGATGGATTATGTCACCCAGAAGTGCAAGGAAGCTGCAGATAAGTTTATCCCAGTCCAAAAGGAGAAAAACGAAAAACAACAAAAGAATCCATGGTTCAACCAGGAATGTAAGGTAGCAAAGCAATTGAGAAAAGAACATGGAGAAACTACAGGAATAACAGAACACCAGAGAGCAGGGAGAGATACCAGAGGGCCAGAAATGAGTACCTTTGCGTGAGGAGGGAAGCAGAGAGACAGTATGAAAATAGCATTGCGAGTAAAGCTATAACCAAACCAAAACTGCTCCACAGCCACATCAGGAGTAAAACAGCAGTGAAGGAACAAGTGATGAAACTGAGAAAAGGGGAGAACAGATACACAGAGAATGACAAGGAGATGTGTGAAGAACTCCAAAGAAGATTCCAGGTCTTCACAGAAAAACTAGGAGAAGCCCCTGCACTAAATGAGGCAAGCCTAGCAACCTTGGAGGAATTTGACCTCACCAATGACGAGGTCAAAAGGAATCTGTTGGAGCTGAATGTGACAAAGGCTGTTGGGCCTGACAGAATCTCACTGTGGATACTACAAGAAGGTGTAGAGGCACTAAGTGTGCCACTCTGTATTGTGTATAACAGGTCACTGGAAACAGGAGACCTACCGGAAAGTTGGAAGACAGCTAATGTAGTCCAAATATACGAAAAAGATAACAGGCAAGAGGCACTGAACTACAGGCCAGTTTCCCTAACTTGTATACCATGCAAGGTGATGGAGAAGATCGTGAGGAAAAGGCTCGGTGAGTATCTGGAGGGAAATAGTTTTGTGACACACCACTAGCATGGGTTCAGAGTTGGGTAAATCGTGCCTCACAGGTTGAATAGAATTCCACGACCATACAACACAAATTAGGCAGGAAAGAGAAGGGTGGGCAGACTGCATTTTCTTGGACTGTCAGAAAGCATTTGACACAGTACCCCATAAAAGGCTGTTACAAAAGTTGGAGCAACAGGCAGGAGTAAAAGGTAAGGTGCTCCAGTGGATAAGGGAGTATGTAAGCAACAGGACACAGCGAGTAACTGTGAGGGGAGAGACATCAGAGTGGCGAGATGTCACCAGCAGAGTTCCACTGGGCTCTGTACTTGGACCCATTCTGTTTCTAATATATGTAAATGATCTTCCAGAGGGTATAGACTCAGTCCTCTCAATGTTTGACGATGATGCAAAAATTAAAAAAAGAATCAAGACAGATGAGAATAGACAGAGACTACAGGACGACCTGGACATACTGGAGGAATGGTCTAGAAAATGGCTGCTAAAGTTCCACTCAGGAAAGTGTAAAGTAATGAAATTAGGAGATGGGAGCAGAAGGCTGAACACAAGATACCATCCGGGAGGTGAAATCCTGCAAGAGTCAAATAGAGAGAAAGATCTGGGGGTTGATATCACACCGAACCTCTCCCCAGAGGCCCACATCAAAAGGATATCATCAGCGGCATATGCTAGGATGGCTAACATAAGAATTGCCATTAGAAACTTGTGTAAGGAATCGTTCAGGATCCTGTATACCACTTATGTTAGACCAATCCTGGAATATGCAGCTCTTGCCTGGAGTCCATATCTAGTTAAATACAAGACAAAGTTAGAGAATATTCAGCGGTATACCACCAGACTTGTCCCGGAACTGAGAGGTATGTGCAACGAGGAAAGGCTGAAGGAGTTCAACCTCAGACCCCTGGAAAACAGAAGAGTAAGGGGGATATGATAACCACCTACAAAATTCTCAGGGGAATTGTCAGGGTGGACAAAGACAAACTCTTCAGCACGGGTGGGACACGAACAAGGGGACACGGGTGGAAACTTAGTACCCATATGTGCCACAGAGACATTAGAAATATTTTTTTCAGTGTCAGAGTAGTTAGTAAACTGAATGCACTAGGAAGTGATGTGGTGGAGGCTGACTCCATACACAGTTTCAAATGTAGACAAATGTAGCTCAGGAATCTGTACACCAGTTGATTGACAGTTGAGAGGCGGGACCAAAGCGCCAAAGCTCAACCCCCACAAGCACAAATAGGTGAGTACACGCACCTACTGGCCCGGATGGAAGCTCACCATTGATACTAAAGGAAGTAGCAGAAGCACTGTTCCTGCCACTCTCCATAGTGTATAACAAATCACTGGAAACAGGTGAACTTCCAAAAATGCGGAAGACGGCTAATGTAGTCCCGATATTCAAGAAGGGGGATAGACAGGAGGTACTGAACTACAGGCCAGTGTCCCTAACTTGCATACCATGCAAGTTGATGGAGAAAATTGTGCGAAAAATGCTAGTGGAACATCTGGAGCGAAAAAACTTTGTATCACAGCATCAGCATGGGTTCAGGGCAAGTACTTCCTCACAGGATTAATTGAATTCTATGACCAGGCCTGAAAAATCAGGAAAGAAAGAGAGGGGTGGGCAGATTGCATAATTTAGTATTGCCAGAAACCCTTTTACACATTACCACACAACAGGCTAGTGCAAAAGTTGGAAGCAAGCAGGAGTGAAAGGGAAGGTACACCTTTGGTTAAGGGAGTACCTAAGCAAAAGAAGACAGCGAGTCACTGTGAGGGATGAGGTCTCAGATTGGCGAGGAGTCACTGGTGGAGTCCCGCAAGCTGCAGTCCTTGGACCTACACTATTATTGATATATGTAAATGATCTTCCAGAGAGTATAGAATCGTTCCTCTCATTATTTGCTGATGATGTAAAGATTATGATGGGGGATTAAGACAGAGAAAGATAGTATGAGATTACAAGATGACCTAGACAAACTGTATGAATGGTCCAACAAATGGCTACTAAAGTTCAACCCGAGTAAATGTAAGGTAATGAAACTAGGCGGTGGAAACAGGAGGCCAGACACAAAATAACAAATGGATCATGAAGTCCTTCATGAAAAGGACAGAGAGAAAGATCTAGTAATTGATATAACATCAAAGCTGTCTCCTGAAGCCCACATAAAAAGAAGAACATCTACGGCATATGCGAGGCTGGCTAACATCAGAACTGCCTTCAGGAACCTGTGTAAGGAATCATTCAGAACATTTATATGTAAGACCAGTCCTAGAGTATGCGGCCCCAGCATGGAGCCCCATACCTTGTCAAGCACATGTTGATGTTGGAAAAAGTTCAGAGGTATGCTACTAGGCCTGTCCCAGAACTAAGAGACTTGTGCTACGTGAAATGTACCTCACGGCGCTGGAAGAGAGAAGAGTAAGGGGTGACATAATCACTACCTACAAGATTCTCAGAGGAAATGACAGGGTAGATAAGGATAAACTGTTTAACACGGGTGGCACGTGGTATTTGAAATATAAATATTTCATTTATACATGTTTTAATGAATATGACTTCATGTTCTGTATTGATTATTTTCTTGTTTAGGGCTTCTATCTCTCTGACTAGTGCTCTACAATCTTGCTTTAATTGGAAGAGGAGTTCTCCAAAGGTCATCTTCGTTCGAGGTGAAGATAAATAAATAAATAACTGTAGAATGTATTACACAATTATAAAATTTACACAGCGTTTCGAACCTACATGGTTCCTTCTCAAGTGATAAGAAAATAATAGTCGGCGTGTTAGATTTATACCAGTAAAGGGTCAGGTGAAGACAAGTAGACCTATATAAATGGGTCAAGAATATGGCATGAAGCTGGGAAAAGGTAAGTCGTAAAAGAAAGAGCGGGGAGAAAAATAGGGGACGAAGCACATACAAAGATTAATCAGGTGTAGTTGGCGTAGCATGTTGAGCAGTGTCTTTTATGTTGGCATCTTCATGTTCCGGTCTTGTTCTTACTCTCATGGTGGGTAGAGTGAATAGTTCTGTAATTTAGGTATTTATGGTTGGTTGTTTCATTTTTATGTGGATAGCTTCAAGAATTTGTAATCTTCTTACATCTTGGGTTTTGTCTATTATGCAAGTGTTTTTATTCAACATTTCTCTTGTTAGGGTGATGTCATGAACTTGTCTCATGTGATTTTTTGGGGCACCTTATTGAAGATGGCATGTCAAACGCCTCGTCAGCTTGGTCGACGACGTCATACCTATGTACTTAGATTGAAGGTTACATCCTTCGTGGGGGCAAGTGTACATGTACACCACGTTTGACTGCTGAAAAGGGTTTTCCGTCGGCTTCGGGCTGTTTTTAATAAGGAGGTCGGTAGTCTTGTTTGTTTTATAGTATATGATCAGGTCAACGTTTTGGTTAGGAGTTATGCGTTTTACTCCTTTACGGATTGTTTCTTTCATTATTCGTTCTTCTTTTTTATGTTAACTGTACATGGTGGATTTAAAATGAAATTTTATTGGAGGTGTTGTAGTTTCTGGTCTTGGCTCAGGATTGTACCATCGATCCAGGTGCTGTTTTATTGTTGTGTTTATTTCTGTGTTGCTATATCCATTGTTCACCAACACCCGAGTTATTCTTTCAAACTCCCTACTCACGTTGCTTCATTCAGAGCAGTTAGTATGAGCTCGACGAATATAAGCGTTGAAAACACTAGCTTTGTATATTTGGGGGCACTCAATCCTACCGTTTAGGAATCATCCAATGTTTGTAGGGTTCAGTATATACTAAATATATACTTAGTATATATTTTATACTAAGCATATATTTAGTATACACTTAGTATATATTTAGTATATACTTAGTATATATTTAGAATATACTTAGTATATATTTAGTACATACTTAGTCATATATTATTAAATATGAGAGAAAAAGTAAGATTAATAATTCTAACACGAAATTTCTCAATCTTTCTTATATTTCTTTTTACTGTTGACGGTAACTGAAAAATCAATTCTCCAAAATTCATTTTTATTTCTAGTCTGACGTGACACTTGAACGCGTTTCGTAAAACTTATTACATTTTCAAAGACTTTAGTTTACACACACACAACTATAACTTAACAGAGTTTAAACAGCTTCGATTTTATACCTGCATTTGGGTGAGGTGATATGTTACAACAGTTTTGGATGAGGTGAAAACAAACTTTCAACACAAGAGAGAACACGAAACAATGGGTATAATAATTTGTAAGTTGAAGGGAAGAATGGAAGTAACTGCAAAGGGCCTATTGACCCATATTTCTTGATGCTTCTATATTGGTGGGGAGTCTTGAAGTGGGTAGAATATAGTTGTGCATTAATTGGCTGTTGATTGCTGGTGTCGACTTCTTAATGTTTAGTGCCACGCAGATATGAAGCCGCCTGCTATCGCTGTATCTATCAATGGTTTCCGTGTTTTTTTATTAAGACTTCTCTGGTGATGGTCTGGTTGTGGGAAGAGATTATATGTTCCTTAATGGAGCCCTGTTGCTTATGCATCGTTAATCGCCTGGAAAGAGATGTTGTCTTGCCTAAATACTGAATTCTTTGAGGCTTACAGTCCCCAAGTGGGTATTTGAATGCATAGACGACATTGGTCTCTTTTAAAGCGTTCTGCTTTGTGTCTGGAGAGTTTCTCATGAGTAGGTTGTCCTTTTTCTTGGTTTTATAGTAAATCGTCAGTTGTATCTTCTGATTATTGTCTGTAGGGATAACGTTTCTATTAACAATATCTTTCAGGACCCTTTGCTCCGTTTTATGAGCTGTGGAAAAAAAGTTCCTGTAAAATAGTCTAATAGGGGGTACAGGTGTTGTGTTAGTTGTCTCTTCAGAGGTTGCATGGCGTTTTCTGTCATATTTAATAATATGTCTACAGGAAAGACTGCTAGTAAAATATACTAATACATACTTAGTATATATTTATTATATACTTAGTATATTATGTCTAAACGGTATGAGTGGGTATTCACTCCTACCGTTAAGGAGTGAATACTCAGTAAAATATAAATTCTTACCTACTGCTCTGGATCGAACAGAGCCGTGGGTAAGGATCGTACTTTATCAGCAAGTGATATCAGTCAGTAGGTAACATCTGTCAGTAGGTGACATCTGCTGGTAGATAACATCTGTCGGCAGGTGACATCAGAAAGTAGATGACTCAGTCAGTAGGTGACATCTGTCTGTAAGTGACATATGTCAGTAGGTGACATCAATCAGAAGGTGACATCAGTCAGTAGGCGACATTTGTCAGTAGATGACATGTCAGTAGGTGACATTTGTCAGTAGGTGACATCAGTCAGTAGGTGACATTTGTCAGTAGGTGACATCAGTCAGTAGGTGACATCAGTCAGTAGGTGACATCAGTCAGTAGGTGACATCAGTCAGTAGGTGACATTTGTCAGTAGATGACATCAGTCAGTAGGTGACATCAGTCAGTAAATGTCAGCTGTAAGTAAACCTCGACCATGGCGACAAGAGTGACTTAACTGGCTGCTCACATGCTAACCATTCAGTCCTCTCTCAAAATATCTTACTAATATCACACACAAAATGTTGCAAAAGGTGAAATGCAAAAATTATCTGTCGATTAATTTGAATGGTAATAATGTAGATGGACCTTAATAAATAAATATATAAATAAATAAATGCCACAATTATAAATTTGATCTCAGGCTGAGATACAGTAATTAATAGTTATAGCTCCCGAGTGCCTTGTTGATCAATGTTAGTATGCATTGAACACCTTGCATTAGTTGAAGATGCAAGGCGTCAGTTATTAAACAAACTGGTTGGTTGACACCAGTTTGTGATCATTACAACCCAAGAGCGACTGATGAAAGACAACACAATCTAAATGATTAGCGGAAATAGCTATTTAAATAAATGTAATGTTTTGTTAAAGAATTTCGTAAATGAATAAATATATTTAAGGACAAGCCAAGTTATACCCACGATAACAACATCTTGCTTCATCTTTACCATTAAAGAATACTATAATTTTGACGATACATTTTACTGAGGGCCAGATGTCCCTCGTAGGAACACCATGGTGTACATGCTGACCATAACTCCCTGGGACGACCAACTGACGACCAGTCTCCCCATTTATGATCAACGACCAGTTTTCTACATCTCCAGTTCTGTCTCATATATGCTGTTTTATAACAATAATAACAGGACCCTCTACCGGCATTACGTTCACTTCTCGTCTACCATGGTGTGCGGAGTATAACAGCGGGATCAAGATCAAGTTCAAGTACGGGATAGAGGGATAGAGCAGATATCTATCCCGTAAGCTACACTATCTCAAAGGGACAAAGTAGCTCATGCTATTTCAACCTCATACAGCGTGATCCTCTCCCTCAGGCTCCAGGAATTACTGATAACTGTTTTGCTTTTGATGATGAGAAGTCTTTGGTGGAAAGTGGTTAGTGGATGAGAGCGGTTAGTGGATGAGAGTGGTTATTGGATGAGAGTGCATAGTGGTTTAGAGTCGTTAGTGGATGTGAGTGGTTAGTGGATGAGAGAGGTTAGTGGATGAGAGCAGTTAGTGGATGAGAGTGGTTATTGGATGAGAGTGGTTAGTGGTTGAGAGTGGTTAGTGTATGAGAGTAGTTAGTGGATGAGAGAGATTAGTGGATGAGAGCGGTTAATAATTGAGAGTAGTTAGTGGAAGAGAACAGTTAGTGGTTGAGAGTGGTTAGTGTATGAGAGTGGTTAGAGGTTGAGAATGGTTAGTGGATGAGAGTGGTTAGTGGATGAGAGTGGTTAGTGGATGAGAGTGGTTAGTGGATGAGAGTGGTTAGTGGTTGAGAGTGGTTAGTGGATGAGAGTGGTTAGTGGATGAGAGTGGTTAGTGGATGAGAGCAGTTAGTGGATGAGAGCGGTTAGTGGTTAAGAGTGGTTAGTGGATGAGAGTGGTTAGTGGATGAGAGTGGTTAGTGGTTTAAAGCGGTTAGTGGATGAGAGTGGTTAGTGGTTGAGGGCAGTAAATAAATGAGAGCGATTAGTGGATTGCACATGGAATATCATTCCGAAATTAATTTATGTTAGCAAGATCACCACATGAAATAATACCCAAGATGTGCCGAGTGTGCCAGTGATGCGTGAAGATAAAGGTAGTTCCATGACCTTGAACTAACACTCAATTCTTACTCAGTGTTCATTGTACTTAATACCAGACACGCAATAAGATGAAACATGAAAAATTACAAAAATGGTATAATTACGAACAATAAATAATTAACACAAAGATTTAATATGTAGATAGTATATAACTAAGGTGCATATACTATTGAAGCATACAGATAATATACATTTATACATTTATGCATAGGAGACAAATATTGCATTTATGATTCTAAGGAAAATCGTTAAAAATATATCGTCAAATAATTGCAACTGTCATGATATTTGTATAATGAAGTCTAATTTTTAATGAAGCTGAAAAAGTATGTAGGTATCTGTCTCTCTCACTCTCTCTCTCTCTCTTTCTCTTTCTTTCTGCATGTCTCTCTATCTGTCTGTCTTTCTCTATCCTCTCTATTTCCTCTCTCTCTCTGTCTCTCTCTGTCTCTCCCATGGGCACGTACCCAAGAGCAATTACTGTGCAACACTTATATGAATAGCCTTGAGCGTCCAGCCACAAATCTTTAGTTGGAAGTCAAATGTCTGACCGCCAGCCGCAGACTTTTATTTCATGCATGCAGATAGAATATCAGGATTAAAGCTGGGGTAAGCCAGGGGGAGGGGGGTGTTCGGTGGGGGTTGGCGTTCCGTACGGGGTTGTGTTTTGTTGGGGAGGTGTTTGGTGGCCGATCTGTTCGGCTGCGCAAGTGTTCGGTGGGTGTTGTGTAAGGTTAGGGTGGTGGTTCAGTGGGGGTGTTCGGCTGGGAAGGTGTTCGGTTGGGAAGTTGTTCGACGCTGTGGGAGAGATTATAGAGTGGGTCGGAAAAGGGTTTGGGAACCACGAGTAATGGATTGGATTCGCTAAGCTTCAGCGGGTTTGAGGGGGAACGCGACTTTTGAGGGAAAGCCTAAAATACTTGCTAAAGTGGTTCCATTATTGTTACTTCTAAAGGAAAGTAGCCTCTCTCTCTCTCTCTCTCTCTCTCTATCTCTGTCTGTCTGTCTCTGTCTCTCTGTCTCTCTCTCTGTCTCTGTCTCTCTCTCTCTCTCTCTCTCTCTCTCTCTCTCTCTCTCTCTCTCTCTCTCTCATCATCTCGCGAGGGCCATCTCGCGTTCCTTTAGGGCCGCCTAACGTTCTTGTTCTTCTTTCCTTAGGGCCGCCTCTTCTTTCTTTAGGGCAATCTCGCGTTCCCATATCTGGAGAGCTTCTTTTTGTTGTTCCCGCTCTATGTTGACTAGTTCGAGCTTTAATTTCATAGCTGCCAGAGCAAGTTTATCTGTAACAGAATTGTTTTCGTGAGCTTCAGAGTCTATCTTTCCTTCATCTAAGAGATAATCCAAGATTAAATTATGCAAGTCATTTTTGTTGGCTCCATGGGGAACATCTAGTTGATACTGGTGTGCAAGAGTTTGTAATTCGGTCCTCTTGGCACGACTTAAGTTCCCTACTTCACTTGCTGGGTCGTTTCGAAATGCTTGGAGACGAAACATGGTGAAAAATAGCAAATAAATGTACAATGAATATACTTGTGATTTAGTAAGTGTCAGTAACAGGATGACGTGGCCACTGGTAACTATCCTGTGGTAACTTAAAATTTAACAATTAACGTTAGTCTTAGTGTGGTAAATGATTAGTCAATCAAAATCGCAGGAAATCTTGTACCCGGTACTCAGTGTAAGAGAATAAGGGCAAGAAAATCCAACTAAATAAATGAAACCGATAGTTTCTAAATAAATGAAACATTTCATTGTTTCAAAAGTGAATAAGGTAGTCCAAGAATGTAGGGATCCTTGCCGAGTCTCTATAGGACAGAAGCAAGGGTTTTCCTACTTAATGAAATATGATACTTACAGAATTAGCGAACTTTGTGCTCTGAAAAAAGAAAGCTTATTCCCTTAAGTAAATATCATCATCTCTGACTGACGTGTAGGGGTGCGAGTGTCAACTGGTGACGAGAACTGCTGTTGAGGTCCCAACTCAGCAACGTAGTCCGTGCTAAAGGAACTATGGCCCTCTGTATCCTCCTTTGGGCGGATTGCAGAAGATAGGGTTCTTTGACCCGAAGACAAATCCAAGTTCCAGGGTACCAGAATGATGATCTGCCGGAATGTGAAAATATCCTAGGGACAAAAGGCGGAATACACGAGTAATAACACTGAGGGAGGGATGACCAATTAAGAGAATGACTGAGGCCTACAGTCACCACGTAATCCACAGTTATCCAACACTCACAATATGCTACCCTCGGAATGCACAAAATACACAGCACCATATAAATATTAAAAGTAATGAAAATATTGAGAAGCAACTGTATCAAAGCCAAGTACACTTACCACAAATTGATGTTCTGGTACTAGTACCTGAGTGAAGCTCCTTGGACAGGCCCCCATAAAAATGTGACGGGAAAGTGCAGAAGTGTAGGTGTTCGGCAGTCCTCCTAGTGGCTGGTGTCAATGCCTATCACAATTTTAGAAAAAAAACAATCGACTGCTTGGCTGTTGTCTGTGGTAAAGTAAGGGAAGACACGCAAAACACATAGTATGAACAATGAAACTTTAATTTCCTTTAATGAATATGAACAAAGAGAATCCCTTGGCTATGTACAGTGCAAACAAACAAGTCAAAAATATAACATAAAAATTAAGAACAAGAGTGACGTTACTCTACAAATAAAATAAAGACAATAGAATGATTAAACAGGTGCTGAGAATATTGTGCTAGCTGAGAACCTCCACCAATAAACAGAGCGTATATCAGTTGGTTGTTCACAGCTTGAGAGCACAAGGATATTCTGAGTTCAGTGGCTGGTTCAAGCTCAGACATTGACTTGGTAGAGCGCGCTGAGGTGCAGAGGTGCAGGTGCGCAGTCGGCGGGTCAAGCAGGCAGGCTGGAATGGTAGTTTGCTGGTTAACGATGGTGGCAAGCCGGCATGGAGGGAGTGAGGAGTGGGAGGAGTTTATGGTACGTTTGCCTCCTGGTCAAAACGTTTTGTGCTACTGGAAGACGTATCTTGATGGTAGCATCTTAGTGTTGTATATATATAAGTAACTTTACGTAGGGAAGAGCAGGCTCAATCTCTCTAGAAAGAGATTACCGTCACAGTGTTTTCATAGGCATTCATGCATTCTATAAGTTCCCAAGACACCCCACATTGTTCTGTTGTCACATGTTTGTGCAAAGAGCTGTTGAATAATTAACTACAGAACGCTGTTTTTGAGTGGTTATGGAGGCAGAGAGAGAGAGAGAGAGAGAGAGAGAGAGAGAGAGAGAGAGAGAGAGAGAGAGAGAGAGAGAGAGAGGGGGGGGGGAGGATGCATGTCGTTCAAAGCACTTCAAAAAACGCTGCATGTCGTGATGTCGAGACTAATCGACACCATTCCTGCCATGCTTGTAATGTACCTCATGCTTCTCATCTCCATATACAAACCAACTCCTTTGTAGAGTGACGCTGTTCAGACTGTGAACAGCCTCTTTCCCAGAGCTGTGTGTGGGTCTGGCGTAGCATGGTAGGCGCCGTGTGGAGCGCTGCAATATCAGCACCCTCTACGTGTTTCTGTGGTGGAGTTAATTCAAATTGCCGTGTCTCTCTGATGGAGACCATGTTCATTGCATTTAATCAGACAGTGCTGTTTTGTTCCAGTGGGTGCCTTACATGCTGTGTTAGTGTTATATATATATTTTTTCACTTAGCGGACATAAAAATATTGGTGGAGGGTAATTTACTGTCTTTAATAGCTTCATTTTTCTTTTGTGTGATAAAATGTGTTTGTGAGAGAGAGAGAATGTGTGTGTGTGTACTCACCTAATTGTACTCACCTAATTGTGCTTGCGGGGGTTGAGCTCTGGTGTACAGATTCCTGAGCCTACTGGGCTCTATCATATCTACATTTGAAACTGTGTATGTAGTCAGCCTCCACCACATCACTTCCTAGTGCATTCCATTTACTAACTACTCTGACACTGAAAAAGTTCTTTCTAATGTCTCTGTGGCTCATTTGGGTACTCAGCTTCCACCTGTGTCCCCTTGTTCAAGTCCCTCCAGTGTTGAATAGTTTATCCTTGTTTACCCGGTCGATTCCCCTGAGGATTTTGTAGGTTGTGATCATGTCCCCCCTTACTCTTCTGTCTTCCAGTGTCGTAAGGTGCATTTCCCGCAGCCTTTCCTCATAACTCATGCCTCTTAGTTCTGGGACTAGTCTAGTAGCATACCTTTGGACTTTTTCCAGCTTCGTCTTGTGCTTGACAAGGTACGGGCTCCATGCTGGGGCCGCATACTCCAGGATTGGTCTTACATATGTTGTGTACTAGATTCTGAATGATTCCTTACACAGGTTCCTGAACGCCGTTCTAATGTTAACCAGCCTCGCATATGCCGCAGAGGTTATTCTCTTTATGTGGGCTTCAGTAGACATGTTTGGTGTGATATCAACTACTAGATCTTTCTCTCTGTCTGTTTCATTAAGTACTTCATCTCCTATTCTGTATCCTGTGTCTGGCCTCCTGTTTCCACTGCCTAGATTCATTACTTTGCATTTACTCGGGTTGAACTTCAACAGCCATTTGTTGGACCATTCACTCAGTCTATCTAGGTCATCTTGTAGCCTCCTACTATCATCCTCTGTTTCAATCCTCCTCATAATTTTTGCATCGTTGGCAAACATTGAGAGGAACGAATCTATACCCTCTGGGAGATCATTTACATATACCAGAAACAGTATGGGTCCAAGGACTGACCCCTGCGGGACCCCACTTGTAACGTCTCGCCAATCTGAGACCTCACCCCTCACACAGACTCGTTGTCTCCTGTTGCTTAGGTACTCCTCTATCCACCGGAGTACCTTCCCTTTCACTCCAGCCCGCGTCTCCACTTTCGCACTAGCCTCTTGTGTGGCACTGTATCAAAGGCTTTCTGACAATCCAAAAATATGCAGTCTGCCCACCCTTCTCTTTCTTGCCTTATTTTTGTTGCCTGGTCGTAGAATTCAAGTAACCCTGTGAGGCAGGACCTGCCATCCCTGAAACCATGTTGATGCTGTGTTACAAAGTTCCTTCGCTCCAGATGCTCCACTAGTTTTTTTCGCACAATCTTCTCCATCAGCTTGCATGATATGCAGGTTAGGGACACAGGCCTGTAGTTCAGTGCCTCCTGTCTATCCCCTTTCTTGTATATCGGGACTACGTTAGCTGCTTTCCAAATATCTGGCAGTTCCCCTGTTGCCAGTGATTTGTTATACAGTATGAAGAGTGGTAGGCACAGTTCTCCTGCTCCTTCCTTTAGAACCCAAGGGGAGATTCCATCTGGGCCTATAGCCTTTGTCACATCCAACTCTAGTAAACACTTCTTTACTTCCCCGCTGGTATTCTCAAACTCTTCCAGTGGTCCCTGGTTAGCTATTCCCACACTTTCCTCTGGAATTTCTCCTTGCTCTAAGGTGAAGACCTCCTGGAATTTCTTATTCAATTCCTCACACACTTCCTTGTCATTTGTAGTGAATCCTTCCGCCCCTATCCTTAATTTCATAACCTGTTCCTTTACTGTTGTTTTTCTCCTGATGTGGCTATGCAAAAATTTAGGCTGAGTCTTTGCCTTGCTTGCGATGTCATTTTCGTATTGTCTTTCTGCCTCTCTTCTCATCCTGACATATTCATTCCTGGCATTCTGGTATCTTTCTCTGCTCTCCAGTATCCTGTTATTCCTATAGTTTCTCCATGCCCTTTTACTTTGCTGCTTAGCTAGCCTACATCTCTGATTAAACCATGGGTTTCTCATTTTCATTTCTCTGTTTTCCTTTTGGACTGGGACAAACTTGTTTGCTGCGTCCTTGCACTTCTGTGTGATGTTATCCATCATATCTTGGGCCGTCTTTCCCCTGAGCTCTGTTTCCCATGCTATATCTGTTAGGAACTTTCTGATCTCTTCATAGTTTCTCTTTCGGTATGCTAACCTTTTGGTTTCGGTATCCCTCCTCGAGTTCAATAACCCTTCTTCAGTCAAATACTCAAACACCAGTACACTGTGGTCGCTCATTCCTACTGGGACCTCAAAACCGATTTCTCTTATGTCGGAGTCGTTCAGAGTGAAGACTAGGTCGAGTCTCGCTGGTTCATCATTGCCTCTCATCCTTGTGGGTTCTACGACATGCTGGGTTAAAAAGTTGCTTGTCACCACCTCCAATAGTTTGGCTCTCCACGTATCCTCGCTTCTATGCGGTTCCTTGTTCTCCCAGTCAATACTTCCGTGATTGAAGTCGACCATGATGAGCAGGTGGGATCTATTTCTATAGGCAGCAGAGGCTGCCCTCTCAATTATAGTGTTAACTGCCATGTTGTTGTTTTCACACTCTTGACTGGGTCTTCTGTCATTTGGTGGAGGGTTGTATATTACTGCTAGTACTATTCTTGGTCCTCCCATTGTTATGGTGCCTGCTATGTAGTCTCTGAACTCCTCACAGCCTGGGATGGCCATCTCCTTAAAACTCCATTCCTTTCTCATGAGTAGGGCCCCTCCGCCTCCTCCCCTACCGTCCCTCTCTTTCCTTATTACTGTGTACTCCTGGGGAAACACGGCATTCGTTATGATTCCAGAGAGTTTTGTTTCAGTGAGTCCGATCACATCTGGGTTAACTTCCTGTGCTCTTTCCCTTAGTTCACTTGTCTTGCTTGTGATCCCATCTATGTTCGAGTACATCGCCCTGAATCTGACTCTCTTCTGCTGCTTCTCTGGGGGGGACCTTTGGGATCTGGGGTGAGTGGGAGCTGGGGAGGGCCTGGCATGGGGAGACTGGTGGAGGAGGGAGGGCTTGGGTGGGTGGGGGAGAGGGGGGGTGGGGGAGGGGGAGAGGGGGAGGGTAAGGGGAGTGGGTAAGATGGGGAGGGTAGGGGGGGAGAGTGAGAGGGTTGGGGGGAGAGTGAGAGGGGGAGGGTTGTGGGGGTGAGAGAGGGAGGGATGGGGAAGCATGGGGGGGAGGAGAGGCTGTGGGGGATAGGGGAGGTGGGGGGGCTTGGGGGGGGGGAGAAAAGGGTGGAGGGCTTGGGGGGCGTGGGGGGAAAAAGGAGGGCTGAGGTGGGTGAGGTCGAGGGGAGGGTTTAGGGGAGTGGGGGAGAGGGGAAGACTTAGGTGGGGTGGGGGAGAGTGGGGGGCTTAGGGGGGCGGGGGAGAGGGGAGGTCCTGGGGAGAGGGGTGAGTGGGAGGAGGGGGGTGGGTGGGGTGATGATGCCCTAGGTGGGTACTTATTGGGGGGCTGACAGGGGATGGGGCAAGTTTGGTGTCTGTTGGGTAGAATGTGGGGTTGGTGCCCCAATCCCTGTGGCTGTTGCACTGTTTGAGGAGGGTTCCCCATTCCTCTCTGTGATTGTAGGGATCGGGGTTGTGGCTCCCCGATTCCTTTCGCTCTCCCTGCGCTCCTTCCACGCGTCTGCTGCCTGCTTTCTCTCTTCCCTTGTCATATCTCTCTGCAGGAATACTCTTTTGAACTTCTCTACATATGCTAGACAGCTCTTCTTTTCTAACAGTTACCTCTTTCGCGATTTCGCTCATGAATACCACCTTTATCATTCGGTCTCTGTCCTTGTTGTACTTTCCAAGCCTGAAAACCTTTTCAACATTTTGTTCAGCTCTCTCCATCCTTACCTCTTTTAGGATCTCTTTAACCATGTTTTTGTCCTTGTCTCTCCACTCATTTGGTCTTTGTGTGTGTGTATGTGTGTACTCACCTAGTTGTACTCACCTAGTTGTGTTTGCGGGGGTTGAGCTCTGGCTCTTTGGTCCCGCCTCTCAACCGTCAATCAACAGGTGTACAGATTCATGAGCCTATCGGGCTCTGTCATATCTACACTTGAAACTGTGTATGGAGTCAGCCTCCACCACATCACTTCCTAATGCATTCCATTTGTCAACCACTCTGACACTAAAAAAGTTCT
>NC_091205.1:3868525-3898192 GCF_040958095.1 Procambarus clarkii | reverse complement strand
CAGTCAATTACCCGGCCCACTGACCGTTAATTACGACAGACAATACTCTAATTCTTATCTGGATGATGGCTAGGCTCCTCGAGACTACCGTAGCTGCTTGCAGGAAAGTATATTAACCCAAACGCATTCTACGTTACTCAAATTGTCAAAGAACAAATTCTCTTAAAGCAATGGGCGTTCCCTTGGTTACGTTATATTAATTGCCTCGCAACGCATTCTACGTTACTCAAATTGTCAAAGAACAAATTCTCTTAAAGCAATGGGCGTTCCCTTGGTTACGTTATATTAATTGCCTCGCAACGCATTCTACGTTACTCAAATTGTCCAAGAACAAATTCTCTTAAAGCAATGGGCGTTCCCTTGGTTACGTTATATTAATTGCCTCGCAATCACCTCACTGTATACTGGACTTCGATGTCCTACCAGATAACCAGGAGAATTTATTTGTACCCAAGTACTCGTCTACAGCCGAGTTCCTCCACGACAATGACAAATAACACTAACAAATCACAGTGATTTACGTTACAATCCGGTTGCAATGACAATACTACAGAACCTAGTAAAATAACCTACAGGACATGAACCCTCTAGAACACTGCCCCACAATGGCTTTACTGGACTGCAATCACATACGGTGATTGCTCAACACTAGCAACAATCACCATCAAATAACAACCCTCTTTGCAATAACACACTCGGCAAGTACTCTAATTTCCAAATATTAGGATACTGCACACACTTACTTACTTACTGCTGCAAATGACCCCTAGAACATAGGTCAATATATTGCAATCACCACACAGTAAATAACACAATAACACTGGGAACCGTGACACTACGATTACATATATATATATATATATATATATATATATATATATATATATATATATATATATATATATATATATATATATATATAATTACTGCTGACACATGTAGCCTACAGCTATCAAACGTTATTGGGAACACTAAGGAGAATCTCACACTCCATAAATCACATGGGTGAGTGATTTATCGGTCACGCATGCCGATAAACACTCGAGAGTTACGTTACTCGACAGAGCGGGGGCGGTCTCTCTAGACAGCCTCGTCACTCACCAAAACTCACCAAAATTACGTTAATTAATACTGCAACCCACAATATATATTTATATAAATCACACTTGTCACAGCCCTGGGAACAATACAAGAAATTAAATTCACACCGTGGTATACTCCACAATAATCATTCCCAGGAATCGCTGGCGTTACACATACCTGAGCGCTCAGTGTTGGAATTCCACACCTGCAAGACCACACATGGAAATGATATCACTCCGTCCCTCGGACGATCAAAAATGATTACCACAATGAAATAATATACTTATTACATGGACATCCTCTCAGTCCTTGGCTAATCTATGTATATTCTGTTCCCGTGTGTACCCACACACCCACACACACACTGTACGTCTGTGTACACCAGACTTAAGTCCCTCTGGACTGACAAGATGACAACACAGGTGATTAATCTCCTCGCCCACAATTCACTCCACCTGAACAGGTGCTGCGTGACAATGTGACGGAACAATTGACCTCGAATTCAAGCTTTAGAGACTACTAATCACCAGAAATACACACATAGGTACTTACTCATTCACACTGCCGGCTTTACACACCATTCCCATACATCAGGCATCCCGCTATAGGTGGCTGGCTCGTCCCAAGTGGCGTAGGCGGCGGTAGTTCCTGACCGTAGTACTTGTACGGAAAATTGGCGCACACTCGAACCTCTCCCACTCAACATGGCTGAGTTCGCACCCTCGACTCCCCGGTGAAGTGAAGCGTTCATACCCAGGTGACGCGCACAACGATCGCGTCTCACACAAACACGGGGAAATTTGCCTTAACACTGACACGAATTTCCCCGTTCCCATCGACTGCTACAGAGCACTAGCAAGTCTAATCATCACTGGTATGGGATCTACGAGTCTGTTGCTGCTCGTATGCACATTCCCCCACGATCCCAGATCACTGTACCTCTACCCCCTGCATAACAATAATGTCTTAAACCCCTCCAAGCGACGACTTCGGCCGGATTTTGTGACGACCGATGTCGTAGGTGAAGCAGGAAGCATCAGCAGTTGAATAGTCCAGCCACCACGACGCCCTATACATCAATTTGGCCGAATTGAGTACAGAAAGCGTCTTGACAAGGTGGCGGCTGAGTTCAGAATGAGGCTACACCGGCTACTTCCCGCATCCTTCTCGAAATAACCAATGAGAGGAAGGCATACAGCGGCCTACCCCTCTCATCCAATCAGCGACGGTGTAGCATAGCCCCTAGGGCAACTCCAAGATGGCCGACCAACATGGCGGCTCAAGATGTTTACTAAGATGGCGGCTGGTTTCCAAGACAACCACTCAAGTGGCCAGCGAGCGAGCGCGGGAGGCCCACACACCCACGCCGGCGGCTAGCTGTTCCCGCCAAAGCTGAGTCTGGCCTCAAAGCCATACAATGAGATGATGCTATCAGCTCTAGCACTGTCCACAGACATGCCACCCCGGCCAGGGTAACATTTATGGACTGCTGATGACTGGGGCTCTCACATGAGCCCAAACACTAGATGTTTCGGTTGCTGGTTACCAAACTTAAGTTCGCCCACTTAACAAGTGCACTTAACAAGTGTGCTGGCTCCCACAAGAGCACTATTGTAAGTGAGCTGGTGAACCACCTCCTCACAAGAGTGACCAATGACTTGGCTTAAAACACATCTGCTCTCGACCGCAGCCGCCACTACTGCCCAGGCTTTGGACCGCAGGCCAAACGTCGACTAAACGTCTACCAAGAAATCACCTAACAGTCCACGTAAACATTTTGGAAATTCCAATACCACAAATGCAGCACTAATAAGTAAAACATTGTAAACTAAAGAGTAGTAATTACTGGTATAACATTCCATACAAATATATGGCCACCAAACATGTGGATAAATAAAGATAAAACTATAGACACTCGATTGACAACAATCACACCGGCCATATCCAAATATGGTCACCCGCCCACACGGAGTAACTACAGCGAAATCTAACACCAAAATACTTCACACACACTACACAGCCTACACACACACTACACAGTCCACACAGCATGCTATGTTATCTATCTATCTATCTATCTATCTATATATATATAGTTATATATATATAGTTATATATATATATATATATATATATATATATATATATATATATATATATATATATATATATATATATATATATATATATATATACAAATTCTTGAATCATACAACTGGACGCAATATTAATTTGAGAACACGACAATAAAGTAATATGTAATATCGAGAGTCATGGCAGAATCTTAGCAAGATTCGTGACACCCCTCACACAAGGCGATACACAGACATACAAGCAAACACACACCATTCACACGAATACAAGCTCTCATACACCATACACAACATATCAACTCACACATGGCGATACACAGACACACACACAAGCAAACACACACATACACACACGAACACAAACTCTTATACACTATGCACAACATATCAATTCCTCCACGATTTATTTATTTTTTGATGGAGACTCGCAATATCGTATAGATAACGGCTATCAAATCAGTGACGTCACGTGTGGTGATTGGCATATCGACAGGTGAGCACCAATACTTAATGATTGCCACATGTTTACATATGTCCGTTGGTTTGCATGTATACCAGGAGATACGTTCCCCCACCCGGTGACGGTTTCCCTTCGTGCAGGTCTACCGTCCAGCCCAAGTGGTTCGGTAGTGAAGGCATTAATTCCAATTCCAGCCCAAGGCTCGAGAGAAAGACAACGACATATGTGAGCTTCTCTTGTCAAAGGGTAAACAAATAGAGTTGTCATCAATCATGGGATCCGCTTGGCATTATATCTAAGTTTGGTTTTGTTAAACTGAAAGAAGGTTGCACCCTTAGTGATATCTACATGGGGCGATTAGTAATAGTCGAATAGGGCGCTGGGTAATAGTCGAATAGGGCGCTTAGTAATACTCCAAATGGACGAATAGTAATAGAAACAAAGGGTGCTTAGTAATAGTCGAATAAGCCACTTGGTAATAGTCGAATAGGGCATTAAGTAATAGTCGAATAGGGCGCGAAGTAATAGTCGAATAAAGCACTTGGTAATAGTCGAATAGGGCGCTAAATAATAGTCGAATAAAGTGCTAAGTAATAGTCGAAAGGGGATGCTAAATAGTCGACAGGAGCGCTTAACGTCAGTTGAGAAAGACGCTTAACGTCAGTTGACTGGTATGCTTAATGACAGTCGACAGGGACCCATAATGACAGTCAACAGAGACGCTTGATGACAATCGACAGGGATGCTTAATGACAGTCGACAGGGACCCATAATGACAGTCAACAGAGACGCTTGATGACAATCGACAGGGATGCTTAATGACAGTCGACAGGAACCCATAATGACAGTCAACAGAGACGCTTGATGACAGTCGACAGGGATGCTTAATGACAGTCGACAGGGATGCTTAATGACAGTCGACAGGGGCGCATAATGACAGTCAACAGGGACCCATAATGACAGTCGACAGGGACGCTAAATGACAGTCGACAGGGACGCTTAATGACAGTCGACTGGGAAGCTTAATGACAGTCAACACGGGCGCTTAATGACAGTCAACAGGGATACTTAATGACAGTCGAGAGGAAGGCTTAATGACAATCGACCGGGAAGCTTTATGACAGTCAACAGGGGTGCTTAATGACAGTCAACAGGGGCTCTTAATGACAGTCAACAGGGGCGCTTCATGACAGTCGACAGGGGCACTTAATGACAGTCAACAGGGGCGCTTAATGAACGTCAACAGGGTCGCTTAATGACAGTCGATAAAGATACTTAATGACAGTCGACAGGGACTCTTAATGACAGTCAACAGGGGCGCTTAACGACAGTCGACTGGAAGTAAACCTTTCAATTGAAAAAAAATATTATTATGAAGAAAATAATAAATTAACAAAAGAATAATAAACTATATTTATTATTCAAGAATTATTATATTTATTTATTAGTAATAGTCGAATGGGGAGCTTAATAATAGTCAAAATAGGCGCTTAATGATAGTCGAATAGAGCTCTTAATGTTAGTCGAATAGGGTGCTAAATAGTAGTCGAAAGAGACGCTTAATAGTCAACAGGAGACTCATACCACATATACATACACTTTATGAGACGTAATAATGTGGTTGATTGTTTGATATTCAACCCACACATCAAATAAATGGACGACCAAAACGTCGTCGTTATCTTTCACTTCTGATGTGAGGTTTGGGTGTCATATATGCACTCGATTTCACATAGAGTAGTCACGAGGGCCGGCTAGCAAAATACCACTCACATTTTGTTAATGCTCACTCTTGATAAGTTACTAATTTGATAAAAAGCCAATGTTGCCTTTTGCTACTTTCTATGTAATGCATTATTTATTTTAAAATGTTCGGTTGATTTAACAACAAAATATTGACATACTTGGTGTGAGATTGACTTAGCTTACTACTGTCTAGAATACGTAAACTCATCACAAAACGACACACAAAATTATATACACACACTCAAAATGATACATATACACACCCCTCACACAAGGCGATACACAGACACACAAGCAAACACACACATTCACACGAATACAAGCTCTCATACACCATACACAACATATCAACTCACACATGGCGATACACAGACACACACACAAGCAAACACACACATACACACATGAACACAAACTCTTATACACTATGCACAACATATCAATTCCTCCACGATTTATTTATTTTTTTGATGGAGACTCGCAATATCGTATAGATAACGGCTATCAAATCTGTGACGTCACGTGTGGTGATTGGCATATCGACAGGTGAGCACCAATAGTTAATGATTGCCACATGTTTACATATGTCCGTTGGTTTGCATATATACCAAGAAATACATTCCCCCACAACTTAAATTCCTGCTCTGTTCTAATCCTATTCTCGCCTCGCCAGATATCACGAAGCCTTTCATCCTCCATGTCGACGCCAGTGGTACCGGCATCGGGGGCGTCCTGATGCAACAACGAGGCGAGGATGTTTTACCTGTTAGCTACTACAGCTACAAGTTAAAAACACACCAGAAGAATTACAGCACGATCGAAAAGGAGCTACTCTCCATCGTCCTGAACTTGCAGCACTTTGAATCATACCTGCAAGGTGCTCGGTCTACCACCATCTACTCGGACCACAATCCCCTAAGCTTCCTGCAGCAAGCCCAATTCAACAATCAACGGCTTCTACGATGGGCTTTATATCTGCAGAATTTCAACCTGGAGATCTTCTACATCAAAGGTTCTGACAACATCTCCAGAGTTTATGAGGTAGAGACAGCTCCACCTACTACTCTACCACCTGAAGACGTAACTTCACCCCTAAGTGCAGGCTTCGGGGGAGATTTGTAACGATAATCTCTTTCAAGAGAGATTGAGCCTGCTCTTCTCTACATGAAGTTACGTATTTTATTCAAGATTAAGATGCTACCTTCAAGATACGTCTCCCAGTAGCACAAAACGTTTTGACCAGGAGGCAAAACGTACCCAAGACCCCCTTACTCCACTCCCTTCACGTTGGCTCGTCATCAACCAGCCAACTACCCTTCCCAGCCTGCCTGCTCCTGATTGGTGACTCGCCGACTGCACACCTGCACACCTGCACACTGCACTTCAGCGCCCTCTACCTGAGTCGATGTCTGGGCTTGGTCCAGCCATTGAAGTCAGAATATCCTTGTGCTCTCAAGCAGTGAACAACTAACTGATATATGTGTATCAGCTGGATGTCTCGCAGCTAGCACCATATTCTCAGCACCTAATTACTTTTCACCTTTAACGTTATATTATTGTAGAGTAACTTCATCCCTATTATTCATTTACGTTATATTGTTTTTGACTTGTTCTTTGCACTGCACATTGCCAAGGGATTGTCTTTGTTTATATTTTGTTTTCTATATTAAATAAAGTTTCATTGTTCATACTTTGTGTTTTGCGTGTCTTCCCTTACTTTATCACAGACAAACAGGCAAGCAGTCTATCTTTTTTTTTTGTAAGTGTGACTAGGCATTGACACCTGCCATTGGAGGACTGCCGAACATCTACACTCCAACACTTTCCCGTCACAGTAGTCATATATAATCCACCACCAAATGACAGAAGATTCAGACAGGAATATGATAGAAACAACATGGCCACCTTAAACATCATAGAGAGAGCAGCTTCTGTTGCTATCAGGAATGGATCTGGACTACTAATTATGACAGACTTCAACCATGGGAAGATAGATTGGGAGAACAGAAACCCACATGGAGGACCAGAAACATTGAGAGGTAAGCTGCTGGACGTGGCAACAAGAAACTTTCTAAGTCAACACATCAAGGAACCAACATGAATGAGAGGAGAAGATGAACCAGCAATACTTGATTTGAGATTTACCCTAAATGAGTGGGATATAAGGGAAGTTAAGATGGAAGCACCCTTGGGAATGAGTGATCACAGTGTATTGAACTTTGAGCACCTGGTAGAGGTAGGAATTGTCTCCCCCCAAAAAGAATTAGAAAACAAAAGGCTGGCATACCGAAAGGGGAATTATGAAGAGATGAGAAGTTTGCTAGGAGAAATACCTTGGGATACAGACCGTAGAGATAAGTATGTAAAAGATATGATGGACTATGTTATCCAAAATTGTCAGGAGGCAGTAAACAGGTTCATCCCAGCCCAAGGGGAAAAATCCGAGAAGCATCCGAAGAATCCATGGTATAATACAACCCGTTCTCGCAAATTTAATAAGTCAATATTGACTTATTAGTTGCGTGCATAGGTGACATACTAAACATAATAGTTTCCCTTGAAAAGCTTCATAGAAAACACCGACCTTACCTAACCTACTTAGTATGTTAAAATAAGCATCTTATAGCTTCGTAATTACAATTGTTACTTAACCTATTATAGGTATAGGTTAGGTAATAATTGTAATTACGAAGCAATAAGATGCTTATCTTAACATACTAAGTAGGTTAGGTAAGGTCGGTGTTTTCTATGAAGCTTTTCAAGGGAAACGATTATGTTAAGTATGTCACCTATGCACATATTTAGTAAGTCAATATTGACTTATTAAATTTGCGAGAACGGGTTGTATAATAGGGCATGTATGGAAGCAAAGAAACTGAACAAAAGGGCGTGGAGGAACTTCCGGAATAACAGAACACCGGAAAGCAGAGAGAGATACCAGAGAACCAGGAATGAGTATGTCAGGGTGAGAAGAGAAGCAGAGAAAAGTTATAAAAATGACATAGCAAACAAAGCCAAGACCGAACCAAAGCTACTCCACAGTCACATCAGAAGGAAAACAACAGTGAAAGAACAGGTATTGAAACTTAGAACAGGCGAGGACAGGTATACAGAGAATGACAAAGTTGTGTTTGAAGAACTCAACAAGAGGTTCCAGGAGGTCTTTACAATAGAACAAGGTGAGGTCACTGTGCTAGGAGAAAGGAAGGTAAACCAGGCGGCCTTGGAAGGGCTCGAAATTACGAGAGAGGAGGTCAAGAGACACTTGCTGGATCTGGATATTAGAAAGGTTGTTGGTCTACATGGGATCTCGTCATGGGACCTGAAAGAGTGTGCAGAGGCACTTTGCTTGCCACTCTCCATAGTGTATAGTAGTTCACTGGAGATGGGAGACTTACCAGAAATATGGAAGACGGCGAATGTGGTTCCAATATAAAAAAAGGGCGACAGGCAAGAGGCACTGAACTTCAGGCCAGTGTCCTTGACTTGTATACCATGCAAGGTGATGGAGAAGATCGTGAGAAAAAACCTGGTAACTCATCTGGAGAGAAGGGACTTCGTGAGAAACCGCCAACATAGGTTCAGGGAGGGTAAATCTTGCCTGACTGGCTTAATAGAATTCTACGACCAGGTGACAAAGATTAAGCAAGAAAGAGAGGGCTAGGAGGACTGCATTTTCTTGGATTATTGGAAAGCCTTTGACACAGTACCGCATAAGAGGCTGGTACATAAGCTGGAGAGACAGGCAGGTGTAGCTGGTAAGGTGCTCCAGTGAAAAAGGGAGTACCTAAGCAATAGGAAGCAGAGGGCTACGGTGAGGGGTGAGACCTCAGATTGGCGTGAAGTCACCAATGGAGTCCCACAGGACTCTGTACTCGGTCCTATCTTGTTTCTGATATATGTAAATGTTCTCCCGGAGGGTATAGATTCCTTTCTCGCAATGTTAGCAGACGATGTCAAAATTATGAGAAGGATTAAGACAGAGGAGGACTGCTTGGGGCTTCAAGAAGACATAAACAAGCTGAAGGAATGGTCAAACAAATAGTTGTTAGAGTTTAACCCAAGCAAGGATACAAGGTACCATCTGGGATATGAAATACTTCAAGAGTCAGAGAAAGAAAAAGACTTGGGGGTTGATATCTCGCCAGACCTGTATCCTGCAGCCCATATCAAGAGGATAACATCAGTGGCATATGCCAGGCTGGCCAACATAAAAACGGCTTTCAGAAGCTTTTGTAAGGAATCATTCAGAACTTTGTATACCACATATGTTAGGCCAATCTTGGAGTATGCAGCCCCAGCATGGAGTCCATATCTAGTCAAGGATAAGACCAAACTGGAAAAGATTCAGAGGTTTGCTACCAGACAAGTACCCGAGCTGACAGGTATGAGTTACGAGGAGAGACTATGGGAATTAAACCTCACTTCGTTGGAAGACAGAAGAGTTAGGGGGGACATGATCACCACATTCAAGATTCTCAAGGGTATCGACAGGGTAGATAAAGACACACTATTTAACACAAGGGGCACACTCACTAGGAGACACAGGTGGAAACTGAGTGCCCAAATGAGCCACAGAGATATTAGAAAGAACTTTTTTAGTGTCAGAGTGGTTGACAAATGGAATGCATTAGGAAGTAATGTGGTGGAGGCTGACTCCATACACAGTTTCAAGTGTAGATATGATAGAGCTCAATAGGCTCAGGACCTGTACACCTGTTGATTGACGGTTGAGAGGCGGGACCAAAGAGCCAGAGCTCAACCCCTGCAAGCACAATTAGGTGAGTACAATTAGTTGAGTACACACACAGAAAAAAAAACGCAGTTACCGAGATCCTTAAAGTGGTAGGGATGGAGGGAACTTACCAAAATGTTGAAAAGGTTTTCAGGCTTGGAATGTACAAGGACAGAGACCGAATGATAAAGGTGGTATTCATGAGTCAAATCACGAAAGAGGAACTGTTAGCAAGGAAGTGCGATCTAGCAAATGTTCAAAAGTTCAAAAAAGTATTCCTGCAGATGGATATGATTGGGGAAGAGAGAATGCAGGCAGCAGACGCGAGGAAGGAGCGCAGGGAGAGAGAAAGGAATCAGAGTAACACAACCCCAAACCCTACAATCCCAGAGGGGAGTGGTGAACCCTCCTCTAACAGTGCAACAGCCACATTGAGTGGGGCACCACCCCCACATTCTACCCAACAGTCACCCAACCTGACCCATCCCCTTTCAGCCCCCCACTAAGTAACCCCCTAAGGCACCCTCCCCCTCCCACCCCTCCTCCCAATCACCTCCCTCCTCCCACTCACCTCTCTCCCCAGGTCCTCTCTTCTCCCCATCCCCCAAGCCCTCCCTTCTCCCACATGCCTTCCTGTCTCTCCCACCCCCAAGCCCTCCGTTCACCCCCGGCCCCCAAATCCCCCCACCCCACCTAAGTCTTCCCCTCTCCACCACTCCCCTAAACTCTCCCCTCTTCCTCGCCCACCTGAGCCCTCCTTTTCCTCCCACTCCCCCCAAGCCCTCCCCCTTTTCTCCCCCCCCAATCTCCCCTATCCCCAAAGCCTCTCCTCTCCCCATTCTCCTCCAACCCTCTCCCTCTCACTCTCCCCCTCTCACCCACTACCCTCCCCCTCTCCCCCCCCCAAGCCCTCCCTCCTCCACCAATCTCCCCGTACCAGATGCCCCCAGCTCCCACTGACCCCAGATCCCACAGGTCCCCCCCAGAGGAGAAGCAGAAGTGAGTCAGTTTCGGGGTGATGTACTCGAACATAGATGGGATCACAAGCAAGACAAGTGAAATAGGGGAGAGAGCACTTAATGTGAACCCAGATGTAATCGGACTCACTGAAACAAAACTCTCTGGAATCATAATGAATGCCGTGTTTCCCCAGGAGTACATCGTAATAAAGAAAAAAAGGGAAGGTAGGGTAGAAGGCGGAGTGGCCCTACTCATGAGAAAGGAATGGAGTTTTAAGGAGATGGCTATCTTGGGCTGTGAGGTGTTCAGAGACTACATAGCAGGCACCATGACACTGGGAGGACCAAGAAAAGTAGTAGCAGTACAACCCTCCACCAAATGACAGAAGACCCAGTCAGGAGTATGAAAACAACAACATGGCAGTTAACAATATAATTGAGAGGGCACCTTCTGCTGCCTGTAGAAATAGATCCCACCTGCTCATCATGGGGGAATTCAATCACGGAAGGATTGACTGGGAGAACAAGGAACCGCATGGAGGCGGGGATACGTGGACAGCCAAACTATTGGAGGTGGTGACTAGAAACTTTTTAACCCAGCATGTCAGACAACCCACGAGGATGAGAGGCAATGACGAACCAGCGAGACTCGACCTAGTCTTCACTCTGAACGACTCCGACATAAGAGAAATCGGTTTTGAGGACCCAGTAGGAATGAGCGACCACAGTGTACTGGTGTTTGAGTACCTGATTGAAGAAGGGTTATTGAACTCGAGGAGGGACACCGAAACCAAAAGGTTAGCATACCGAAAGGGAAACTATGAGGGGATAAAAAAATTCCTAACACATAACATGGGAAACAGAGCTCAGGGGAAAGACGGCTCAAGACATGATGGACTTCATCACGCAGAAGTGCAAGGACGCAGCAAACAAGTTTGTCCCAGTCCAAAAGGAAAACAGAGAAATGAAGATGAGAAACCCATGGTTTTATCAGAGATGTAGGCTAGCTAAGCAGCAAAGTAAAAGGGCATGGAAAAACTATAGGAATAACAGGACACTGGAGAGCAGAGAAAGACACCAGAATGCCAGGAATGAATATGTCAGGATGAGACGAGAGGCAGAAAGACAATATGAAAATGACATCGCAAGCAAGGCAAAGACTCAGCCTAAATTGTTGCATACCCACATCAGGAGATTAACAACAGTAAAGGAATCGGTTATGAAATTAAGGACAGGGGCGGAAGAATTCATTACAAACGACAAGGAAGTGTTTGAGGAACTGAATAAGAAGTTCCAGGAGGTCTGCACCTTAGAGCAGGGAGAAATTCCAGAGATAAGAGAGGGAATAGCTAACCAGAAACCCCTGGAAGAGTTTCAGATTACCAGTGGGGAAGTAAAGAAGTGTTTACTATAGTTGGATGTGACTAAGGCTATAGGCCAAGATGGAATCTCCCCTTGGATACTAAGGGAAGGAGCAGAAGCGCTGTGCCTGCCACTCTCCATAGTGTATAACAAATCATTGGCAACAGGGGAACCGCCAGAAATTTGGAAGGCAGCTAATGTAGTTCCAATATTCAGGAAAAGGGATAGGCAGGAGGCACTGAACTACAGGCCTGTGTCCCTAACCTGCATACCATGCAAGCTGATGAAGAAGATTGTTCGTAGAAAGCTAGTGGAACATCTGGAGCGATTGAACTTTACAACGCAGCATCAACATGGGTTCAGAGATGGCAAGTCCTGCCTCACAGGGCTAATTGAATTCTACGACCAGGCAACAAAAATAAGGCAAGAAAGAGAGGGGTGGGCAGACTGCATATTTTTGGATTGTTAAAAAGCCTTTGATACAGTACCACACAAGAGGCTAGTGAAAACGCTGGAGATGCAGGCTGGAGTGAAAGGGAAGGTACTTTGTTGGATACGGGAGTACCTAAGTAACAGAAGACAACGAGTCACTGTGAGGGGTGAGGTGTCGGATTGGCGTGACGTCACAAATGGAGTCCCGCAGGGGTCAGTCTTTGGACCTATACTTTTTCTGATATATGTAAATGATCTCCCAGTGGGTATAAATCGTTTTTCTCAATGTTTGCCGATGATACAAAAATTCTGAGGAGGATTGAAACAGAGGATGATAGTAGGAGGCTACAGGACGACCTAGACAGACTGAATGAGTGGTCCAACAAATGGCTGCTAAAGTTTAACCCGAGTAAATGCAAAGTAATGAAACTAGGTGGTGGAAACAGGAGGCCAGACACAAGATACAGAATAGGAGATGAAGCACTTAATGAAACGGAAAGAGAGAAAGATCTAGGAATTGATATCACACCAAACCTGTCCCCTGAAGCCCACATAAAGAGAATTACGTCTGTGGCATATGCGAGGCTGGCTAACATCAGAACAGACTTCAGGAACCTGTGTAAGGAACCGTTTAGAATATCGTACACCACATGCGTAAGACCAATCCTGGAGTATGCGGCCCCAGCATGGAGCCCGTACCTTGTCAAGCACAAGAAGAAGCTGGAAAAAGTTCAGAGGTATGCCAGTAGACTAGTCCCAGAACTAAGAGGCATGAGTTACGAGGAAAGGCTGCGGGAAATACACCTTACGACACTGGAAGACAGAAGTGTGAGGGGAGACATGATCACTACCTACAAAATCCTCAGCGGAATTGACTGAGTAGACAAGGATAAACTATTCAACACTGGCGGTACGCGAACAAGGGGACACAGGTGGAAACTGAGTACCCAAATGAGCCACAGGGACGTTAGAAAGAACTTTTTCAGTGTCCGAATAGTTAACAGGTGGAATGCATTAGGCAGAGATGTGGTGGAGGCTGACTCCATACACAGTTTTATATGTAGATATGACAGATGAGAGGCGGGATCAAAGAGCCAGAGCTCAACCCCCGCAAACACAAATAGGTGAGTACACACACACACACACATGTTTCTAATAAATGTAAACGATCTTCCGGAGTGTATAGACGCGTACCTCTATATGTTTGTTGATGCAAAAATTATGAGAAGAATCAAGTCGGATGAAGATAGACAGAGACTACAGGATGACCTGGACAAACTGGAGGAATGGTCTAGAAAATGGCTGCTAAAGTTCAACTCAGCAAAGTGTAAGGTAATGAAATTAGGCGAAGGGAGCAGGAGGCTATACACAAGGTACCATATGGACGTGAAATCCTGCAAGAGTCAAATAGAGAGAAAGATCTGGGGGTTGATATCACACCGAACATGTCCCCAGTGGCCCACATCAAAAGGATATCATCAGCGGTATATGCTAGACTGGCCAACATAAGAACTGACATTAGAAACTTGTGTAAGGAATTGTTCAGGACCCAGTATACCACATATGTCAAACCAATCATTGAATATGCACCTCCAGCTTAGACTCCATACCTAGTTAAACACAAGACAAAGTTAGAGAAGATTCAGCGGTATGTCACCAGGCTCGTCCCGGAACTGAGAGGTATGAGCTACGAGGAAAGGTAAAAGGAGCTGAACCTCACGTCCCTGGAAAACAGAAGAGTAAGGGGGGACATGATAACCACCTACAAAATTCTCAGGGGAATTGACAGGGTGAACAAAGACAAACTCTTCAACACGGGTGGAACACGAAGAAGGACTAAGAAGCATGAGTTACGAGGAAAGGCTGCGGGAAATGCACCTAACGACACTGGAAGACAGAAGAGTAAGGGGAGACATGATCACAACCTACAAAATCCTCAGATGAATCGACCGGGTAAACAAGGATAAACTATTCAACATTAGTGGGACGTGAACAAAGGGACACAGGTGGAAACTGAGTACCCACATAAGCCACAGAGACGTTAGAAGGAACTTTTTCAGTGTCAGAGTAGTTAACGGATGGAATGCATTAGGCAGTGATGTGGTGGAGGCTGACTCCATACACAGTTTCAAATGTAGATATGATAGAGCCCAATAGACTCAGGAATCTGTACACCAGTTGATTGACAGTTGAGAGGCGGGACCAAAGAGCCAGAGCTCAACTCCCGCAAGCACAATTAGGTGCGTACACACACACACACACACACACACACATACACACACACACACACACACACACACACATACACACACACACACACAAACACACACACACACACACACACACATAAAAAAATAGTAGGCCAGCGACGGAAGAGACACATGCGATTAGCGAGGTCCGCGGAAATTCGTCAATTTCTCGGTACATTGAAGAATTATTGAGGCTAGATCATAGTATTTGGCCTCGCGCAGTGTGTAGCTAGCAGAGTGCTATATAGCATAGTCATATCGCTAGCGATAGTGCAAAAAAAACAAAGTGTAGCTAGTGGAATCACCGGTGCATACAGTGTGGAGGACCGCGTAGTGACCTGACCTGACCTGACGGCCAGGTGGGACGCCCCCGCCGTGGAACTGTGACTGTGTTTGTTGGGTGGTGACTGTGACTCCAGAGATTTGTGTAGAAAAGAATCGACATCGTCAATCTACTAGCACTTAGAGAATCACCAAGTGGAAAGGCGACGACGGAGCACCATCGTCAACCATACATCATCATTACTCATATAGTTGTGTGAGCGGGAATCATACTGGTATATACCCCCTCTCTGGTCAAGTAATCAGGTGTACAGTGTGAGGTAAAATATTATCAAATTCTTGTTCAGGATAGTATATATATTTAAAATCTCGGTGTGGCTCATTCTGGGTAGAAGTTACCGCTTCCGGGAACTAGTGACACATGCACGCGCACACACGCACGCACAGGCACGCACCCACTCAAGCCCACGTACGTATGCACGCACACACAGGCTAGAAGGGATTAACACCTTTCGTGGAAAGGAGATAAAACCTCTCATAATCCACCCCCCCTCTCTTACCTGCTGTAAGCTGAACACCTCACCTCCTAGTAACCCCATCCCAAGCGCACACACATTCTCTCTCTCTCTCTCTCTCTCTCTCTCTCTCTCTCTCTCTCTCTCTCTCTCTCTCTCTCTCTCTCTCTCTCTCTCTCTCTCTCTCTCTCTCTCTCTCTCTCTCTTGCTCTCTCTCTCTCTTGCTCTCTCTCTCTCTTGCTCTCTCTCTTGCTCTCTCTCTCTCTCTCTTGCTCTCTCTCTCTTGCTCTCTCTCTCTTGCTCTCTTTTGCTCTCTCTCTCTCTTGCTCTCTTGCTCTCTCTCTCTCTCTTGACAAGGGACAAAATGGCAGGAGGCCGCAACAGGGACACGGGAAGCAGCCAGGGAGATCAAACAAAGGAATTGCTAACCCAAGTTCTGGAGGAATTCAGGAGGGAGATGAATGAAATGAGGATTACAATTAACAATCTGCAAAGTGAGCTAGCATCAGCAAGGGAGGAGATCAAATCTCTCACAGAGAAAAATAAAGAGACCGAGCATCAGATTATCATCCAAAGGGAAGCTGGGAATGTTACATTGGAAGGAAACGCCTCTGTACCTGATACATTTGCGGATATACTGAAAAAGAGCTCAGAAGCAATGGACACAGTGAGGGAGGTAGCGATGCAAGCAGCTACTTCACAGGAAGCAGCAAGGTGCACCACTCAACTGCTGGAGAGAAAAAGATCAGTGGTAGTTGTAGGCATCAAAGAACAGGAAGGATCCAACAGGCAAGAATGGAATAGCAAGGATAGAGAGGCAGTACATGGGATACTGAAGGGGTTACAGATGGAAGGGGCTGTACATAACATAGAGAAGGTTTTCAGGTTGGGCTGGTACAACAAGGACAGAAACCGACTTGTAAAGGCGGTGTTTACAAACGAAACCACGAAGGAGGACATTCTCGAAAGGAAGAGTCGTCTGCAGCATGTGGAGGGATACAAAAAAGTATTCCTGCAGAGGGACAGGACGAAGGAGGAGAGAGCCAGGGCAGCAGAGGCAAGGAGGAAGCGCAGGGAGAGAGGAGTAAACCAGGAAATCACAGCCCTCAACACAATAGTCCCAGAGACAAGAGAAGAACCCAAAACCAGCATCCCAGCAACACCACCACCCTCCTCTGCATAGAAATCCTCCCTTCCCCTCCCCCTACCTACCCCCACCCATCCCTCCCTCCCCCCTCCACCCCATTCTGACCCTGACACCCCTTCCCCATTCCCATCATGTCCACCCTCCCACCTTTTTCCCCCTGTCCCCACTCCCCCTTCATCCCATACCCTCCCTATCCCTCCTCCCCCCTCACCCCGTATCCTCCATGTCCCCCCTACCTCCTTAACCCACACCCTACCTGTCCCCCCTTCCCTTAAACCCCCACCCCCCACCCCAAAATCCTCTGAGACCCTGCAAGCCACCTCACAGATCCTCTCACCCACGGAACAGCTTCCCACACCAGCAGAATGCTTGCCAAGAAAGGGACATGAAAATGAACAGAAGAAAGTGAGCTTCAAGGCGATGTACACTAACATTGATGGGATTTCAAATAAAACAAGTGAACTTGGAGAATGGGCACAAGAAGAAAACCCAGACATAATAGCACTCACAGAAACAAAGTTAACGAAAATCATAACAAACACAGTGTTTCCACAAGGCTACTATGTAGTGAGGAAAGAGAGAGAAGGGAGAGGAGGAGGTGGTGTAGCTCTGCTACTAAGAGAAGGCTGGAGTTACGAAGAGATGGTAATTCAGAACTGTGAAGGTTTCAGTGACTACATTTCAGGCACCATAGCAGCTGGAGGACAGAAAATTATAATAGTAGTCATATATAACCCCCCACCGAATGACAGAAGACCCAGACAGGAATATGATAGAAACAACTTGGCCACCATCAATATAATTCAGAGAGCAGCTTCTGTGGCTAGCAGGAACGGATCCAAACTTCTAATCATGGGAGACTTCAACCATGGGAAGATAGATTGGGGGAACAGAGACCCACATGGAGAGCTAAGCTGCTGGGTGTGGCAACAAGAAACTTTCTAAGTCAACACGTCAAGGGACCAACAAGAATGAGAGGAGGGGATGAACCAGCCTTGCTTGACCTGATATTTACCCTAAATGAGTCGGATATAAGGGAAGTTAAATTGGAAGCCCCCTTGGGAATGAGTGATCATAGTGTATTGAGCTTTGTGTACCTGGTTGAGCTGGGAATTATCACCCCCAAAAAAGAACTGGGAACCAAAGGGCTGGCGTACCGAAAGGGAAACTATGAGGAAATGAATAAATTCCTATGGGATATACATTGGGACACAGAACTCGGAACCAAGTCCGTACAAGACATGATGGACTATGTCACCCAAAAATGTCAGGAGGCTGTAAGCAGGTTTGTCCCAGCCCGACAGGAAAAAACAGAGAAGCAAAGGAAGAATCCGTGGTTTAATAAGGAATGTATGAAAGCAAAGGAGCAGAACAAAAGGGCATGGAGGAACTTCCGTAATAACAGAACACCAGAAAGTAGAGTGAGATACCAGAGAACCAGGAACGAGTACGTCAGTGTGAGAAGAGCAGCTGAGAAACGGTATGAAAATGATATAGCTAATAAAGTCAAGACCGAACCAAAGCTACTACACAGTCACATCAGGAGGAAGACAACAGTGAAGGAACAGGTGATGAAACTTAGGGTGGGCGAGGACAGGTACACAGAGAATGACAAAGAGGTGTGTGTAGAACTCAACAAAAGGTTCCAGGAGGTCTTTACAATAGAACAGGGAGATGTCGCGGCGCTAGAAGAGGTGGCTGCAAACCAGGTGACCTTGGATAGGTTCGAAATTACAAGAGATGAGGTCAGGAAGCACCTATTGGAGCTAGATGTGAGAAAACCTATTTGGCCGGATGGAATCTCGCCATGGGTATTGAAAGAGTGTGCAGGAGCACTTTGCCTACCACTCTCCATAGTGTATAGTAGGTTATTGGAAACGGGGGACCTGCCAGAAATATGGAAGACTGCTAATGTAGTACCAATATACAAAAAGGGTGACAGACAAGAGGCACTGAACTACAGGCCAGTGTCCTTAACTTGTATACCATGCAAGGTGATGGAGAAGATTGTGAGAAAAAACCTAGTAACACATCTGGAGAGAAGAGACTTCGTGACAACCCATTAACATGGGTTCAGGGAGGGTAAATCTTGCCTTACAGGATTGATAGAATTCTACCATCACTTGACAAAGATTAAACATAAAAGAGAAGAGTGGGCGGACTGGATTTTTTTGGACTGTCGGAAAGCCTTTGACACAGTACCCCATAAAAGGTTGATGCATAAGCTGGAGAAACAGGCAGGAGTAACTGGTAGGGCGCTCCAGAGGATAAGGGAGTACCTAAACAATAGGAAGCAGAGAGTTACAGTAAGGGGTGAGACCTTAGACTGGCGTGAAGTCACCAGTGGAGTCCCACAGGGCTCTGTACATGGACCTATCCTGTTTCTGATATACGTAAATGATCTCCCAGAGGGTATAGACTCATTCCTCTCAATGTTTGCTGACGACGCCAAAATTTGAGAAGGATTAAGACAGAGGAGGAGAGCTTGAGGCTTCAAGAAGACCTGGACAAGCTGCAGGAATGGTCGAACAAATGGCTGTTAGAGTTTAATCCAAGCAAATGTAATGTAATGGAGATAGGGGTAGGAAGCAGGAGACCAGATACAAGGTATCACTTGGGAGATGAAATACTTCACGAGTCCGAGAGAGAGAAAGACCTGGGGGTAGATCTCACGCCAGACCTGTCCCCTGAAGCTCATATCAAGAGGATAACAGCAGCAGCATATGCCAGGTTGGCTAACATAAGAACGGCCTTTAGAAACTTGTGTAAGGAATCTTTCAGAACGTTATATACCACATATGTCAGACCAATCCTGGAGTATGCGGACCCAGCATGGAGTCCATATCTAGTCAAGCATAAGACTAAAATGGAAAAGGTTCAAAGGTTTGCCACCAGACTAGTACCCGAGTTGAGAGGTATGAGCTACGAGGAGAGACTACGGGAATTACACCTCACTTCGTTGGAAGACAGAAGAGTTAGGGGGGACATGATCATTACATTCAAGATCCTCAAGGGAATCGACAGGGTTGATAAAGACAGGTTATTTAACACAAGGGGCACAAGCACTAGGGGACACAGGTGGAAACTGAGTGCCCAAATGAGCCACAGAGATATTAGAAAGAACTTTTTTATTGTCAGAGTGGTTGACAAATGGAATGCATTAGGAAGTGATGTGGTGGAGGCTGACTCCATACACAGTTTCAAGTGTAGATATAATAGAGCCCAAAAGGCTCAGGAACCTGTACACCTGTTGATTGACTGTTGAGAGGCGGGACCAAAGAGCCAGAGCTCAACCCCCGCAAGCACAACTAGGTGAGTACAACTAGGTGTTTACTCACACACACACAAACACACACACAATATATATATATATATATATATATATATATATATATATATATATATATATATATATATATATATATATATATATATATATATATATATATATATATATATATATATATATATATATATATATATATATATATATATGCGAACAAGCCTGAATGGTCCCCAGGAATATATGCGACTGAAAACTCACACCCCAGATTGACTGTTGAGAGGCGGGACCAAAGAGCCAGAGCTCAACCCCCGCAAGCACAACTAGGTGAGTACAACTAGGTGAGTACACACACACACACACACACACACACACTCACACACACACACTCACACACACACACAAACACACACAAACACACACAATATATATATATATATATATATATATATATATATATATATATATATATATATATATATATATGTATATATATATATATATATATATATACATATATATATATATATATATATATATATATACATACATATATATATATATATATATATATATATATATATATATATATATATATATATATATATATATATATATTGTGCTTGCGGAGGTTGAGCTTTTGCTCTTTGGTCCCGCCTTTCAACTGTAAATCAACTGGTGTACAGATTCCTCAGCCTACTGGGCTCTATCATATATACATTTGAAACTGTGTATGGAGTCAGCCTCCACCACATCACTGCCTAATGCATTCCATCCGTTAACTACTCTGACACTGAAAAAGTTCCTTCTAACGTCTCTGTGGCTTATGTGGGTACTCAGTTTCCACCTGTGTCCCTTTGTTCACGTCTGTTACGGCCCTCTTGGGTCGCAACTGGGTTCTTTCTCTGATGTTATTAAAGATTGGGTATCCGGCCCCAAGTTAGTAGTGGCTTTCAAGGGGTGTGTTCCGTAACGGTAGTAAATTTAAGGGGAAGGGATACAAATTCACTAAATTAAATATATTATTATACCACCACCATAAATAAATATATCAACAGTCACACGCGGTTACTATGACTACACTTATGTACAATAACTTCTTCTTCCGAAGACTCAGGATGTTTCACGGTGCTCAAGACGAGTAGCCCTGGTCCTCATCTCGTGGCCTCTCGATGAATCCTTAGATTCTCTTAACGAGTCTACCCTGTCCACAGGCCAGCCAAATCACAGTCCCACTGGGTGCGCCATCGTGTAGGCCTTCAACCAAAAATCCAGCCTGTAGCTGGCAGGTTCCAATCAGCTCTGCTGCGTAGGCCACTCCACGACCGGTACTAGGGTTGCGAGCCCTAGGCAGGAGCCTCGTGTGATTCCACAGATCACTCTCCTCACCACAACACCCCAGTGGCTAGTCTTTTCCACTAGTCAGCCCCGGGTACGACAATTCCTGGTTCTGCCACCTCACAGGCAGACTAACACAACAGTGTTCATCCGGGGAAAGCCTCACAGCTGCTGCAGCAAACACGTGGAGATACTATGGCTGCCTTGGGTAGACTGATCCAACGTCCAATACAGCAGTCCCAGGTCGACTCTGTAATCAGACACGTCATTAGTGCTGGGGACACTCTAGGGCACCTCACTTACAGGCTTAGACACAAACGTCCACCTATCCACTCCATAGATGGCGTTGCTGCCTAAGCGTCACCTCACCAGAGGTCAGCAGCGGCTGTGTCACGAGCTGATCAAGGCGGGAAACCAGCCCCTGTGGCCAGTATATCTCGTCCTCACTAGATGGCGCCATCCATTTGGAGGGGGTTTCGGGAGCCGACTCACAGATGGCGTGGTCGTCACAGCTCCGTGCTACGATGCTGGGCTCGGGTCCGTAACAGCGTCCCACCAGTGTTGAATAGTTTATGCTTGTTTACCCGGTCGATTCCTCTGAGGATTTCGTAGGTCTGATCATGTCTCCCCTTACCCTTCTGTCTTCCAGTGTCGTAAGGTGCATTTCCCGCAGCCTTTCCTCGTAACTCATGTCTCTTAGTTCTGGGACTAGTCTAGTGGTATACCTTTGGACTTTTTCCAGCTTCGTCTTGTGCTTGGCAAGTGTGTACTCACCTATTTGTATTCACCTATTTGTGCTTGTGGGGGTTGAGCTTAGGCTCTTTGGTCCCGCCTCTCAACTGTCAATCAACTGGTGTACAGATTCCTGAGCCTACTGGGCTCTATCATATCTACATTTAAAACTGTGTATGGAGTCAGCCTCCACCACATCACTGCCTAGTGCATTCCATCCGTTAACTACTCTGACACTGAAAAAGTTCCTTCTAACGTCTCTGTGGCTCATGTGGGTACTCAGTTTCCACCTGTGTCCCCTTGTGTGTGTGTGTGTGTGTGTGTTTGTGTGTGTGTGCGTGTACTCACCTAATTGTACTCACCTAATTGTGCTTGCGGGGGTTGAGCTTTGGCTCTTTGGTCCCGCCTCTCAACTGTCAATCAACTGGTGTACAGATTCCTGAGCCTACTGGGCTCTATCAGATCTACATTTGAAACTGTGTATGGAGTCAGCCTCCACCACATCACTTCCTAGTGCATTCCATTTATTAACTACTCTGACACTGAAAAAAATCTTTCTAACGTCTCTGTGGCTCATCTGGGTACTAAGTTTCCACCTGTGTCCCCTTGTTCGTGTCCCACCCGTGCTGAAGAGTTTGTCTTTGTCCACCCTGTCAATTCCCCTGAGAATTTTGTAGGTGGTTATCATGTCTCCCCTTACTCTTCTGTTTTCCAGGGATGTGAGGTTCAGCTCCTTTAGCCTTTCCTCGTAGCTCAATCCTCTCAGTTCTGGGACGAGCCTGGTGGCATACCGCTGAATCTTCTCTAACTTTGTCTTGTGTTTAACTAGGTATGGACTCCAGGCTGGAGCTGCATACTCCAGGATTGGTCTTACATAAGTGGTATACAGGGTTCTGAAAGATTCCTTACACAAGTTTCTGAAGGCAGTTCTTATGTTGGCCAGTCTAGCATATGCCGCTGATGATATTTTTTTGATGTGGGCCTCTGGGGACAGGTTCGGTGTGTGTGTGTGTGTGTTTGTGTGTGTGCGTGTGTGCGTGTGTGTGTGCGTGTGTGTGAGTGTGTGAGTGTGTGTGTGTACTCACCTAGTTGTGTTTGCGGGGGTTGAGCTCTGGCTCTTTGGTCCCGCCTCTCAACCGTCAATCAACAGGTGTACAGATTCCTGAGCCTATTGGGCTCTATCATATATACACTTGAAACTGTGTATGGTGTCAGCCTCCACCACATCACTTCCTAATGCATTCCATTTGTCAACCACTCTGACACTAAAAAAGTTCTTTCTAATATCTCTGTGGCTCATCTACCCTATAAATTCTCTTATCTACCCTATCAATTCCCTTCAGAATCTTGAATGTGGTGATCATGTCCCCCTAACTCTTCTGTCTTCCAGCGAAGTGAGGTTTAATTCCCGTAGTCTTTCCTCGTAGCACATACCTCTCAGTTCGGGTACTAGTCTGGTGGCAAACCTTTGAACCTTTTCCAGTTTAGTCTTATCATTGACTAGATATGGACTCCATGCTGGGGCTGCATACTCCAGGATTGGCCTGACATATGTGGTATACAAAGTTCTGAATGATTCTTTACAGAAGTTTCTGAATGCCATTCTTATGTTAGCCAGCCTGGCATATGCCGCTGATGTTATCCTCTTGATATGTGCTGCAGGAGACAGGTCTGGCGCGATATCAATCCCCAAGTCTTTTTCTTTCTCTGACGCCTGAAGAATTTCCTCTCCCAGATGATACCTTGTAATTGGCCTCCTGCTCCCTACACCTATCTTCATTACATTACATTTGGTTGGTTAAACTCTAACAACCATTTGTTCGACCATTCGTTCAGCTTGTCTAGGTCTTCTTGAAGCCTCAAACAGTCCTCTTCTGTTTTAATCCTTCTCATAATTTTAGCATCGTCTGCAAACATTGAGAGAAATGAATCGATACACTCCGGGAGATCATTTACATATATCAGAAACAAGATAGGACCGAGTCCTGTGGGACTCCACTGGTGACTTTACGCCAATCGGAGGTCTAACCCCTCACCGTAACTCTCTGCTTCCTATTGCTTAGGTACTCCCTTATCCACTGGAGCACCTTACCAGCTACACCTGCCTGTCTCTCAAGCTTATGTACCAGCCTCTTATGCGGTACTGTGTCAAAGGCTTTCCGACAATCCTAGAAAATGCAGTCCGCCCAGCCCTCTCTTTCTTGCTTAATCTTTGTCACCTGATCGTAGAATTCTATCAAGCCTGTAAGGCAAGATTTACCCTCCCTGAACCCATGTTGGCGATTTGTCACGAAGTCCCTTCTCTCCAGATGTGTCACCAGGTTTTTTCTCACGATCTCCTCCATCACCTTGCATGGTATACAAGTTAAGGACACTGGCCTGTAGTTCAGTGCCTCTTGCCTGTCGCCCTTTTTGTATATTGGGACCACATTCGCCATCTTCCATATTTCTGGTAGGTCTCCCGTCTCCAGGGACTTACTATACACTATGGAGAGTGGCAAGCAAAGTGCCTCTGCGCACTCTTTCAGTATCCATGGTGAGATCCCATCTGGACCAACAGCCTTTCTAACAACCAGATCCAGCAGGTGTCTCTTGACCTCCACTCTCGAAATTTCGAACTCTTCCAAGGCCGCCTGGTTTACCTCCCTTTCTCCTAGCACAGTGACCTCACCTTGTTCTATTGTGAAGACCTCCTGGAACCTCTTGTTGAGTTTTTCACACACCTCTCTGTCATTCTCTGTATACCTGTCCTCGCCTGTTCTAAGTTTCAATACCTGTTCTTTCACTGTTGTTTTCCTTCTGACGTGACTGTGGAGTAGTTTTGTTTCGGTCTTGGCTTTGTTTGCTATATCATTTTCAAAACTTTTCTCTGCTTCTCTACTCACCCTGACGTACTCATTCCTGGTTCTCTGGTATCTCTCTCTGCTTTCTGGTGTTCTATTATTCTGGAAGGTCCTCCCCGCCCTTTTGTTCACTTTCTTCCCTTCCATACATGCCCTATTATACCTTGGATTCTTCTGTTGCTTCTCGGATTTTTCCCTTTGGGTCGGGATGAACCTGTTTACTGCCTCTTGACACTTTTGGGTAACATAGTCCATCATACCCTGTACAGACTTATCTCTGAGGTCTGTGTCCCAAGGTATTTCACTTAGGAAACTTGTCATCTGTTCATAATTCCCCTTTCGGTATGACAGCGTTTTGATTCCTAGTTCTTTTTTGGGGGAGATAATTCCTAGCTCTACCAGGAACTCAAAGTTCAATACACTGTGGTTACTCATTCCCAAGGTCGCTTCCATCTTAACTTCCCTTATATCCCACTCATTTAGGGTAAATATCAAATCAAGCTTTGCTGGTTCATCTTCTTTTCTCGTTCTTGTTGGTTCTTTGATGTGCTGGCTTAGAAAGTTTCTTGTTGCCACGTTCAGCAGCTAAGCTCTCCATGTTTCTGGTCCTCCATGCGGATCTCTGTTCTCCCAATCCATCTTCCCATGGTTGAAGTCTCTCATAATTAGTAGTCCAGATCCATTCCTGCTAGCAACAGAAGCTGCTCTTTCTATGATTTTAATGGTGGCCATGTTGTTTCAATCATATTCCTGTCTAGGTCTTCTGTCATTTGGTGGTGGATTATATGACTACGACTATAATTTTTTTCCCTCCATTTGTTACAGTACCTGCTATGTAGTCACTGAAACCTTCACAGCCCTGAATAACCATCTCCTCAAAATCCCAGCCTTTTCTTACCAGCAGAGCTACACCACCCCCACCTCTTCCTTCCCTCTCTTACCTCATAACATAATAGTCCTGTGGGAACACTGCGTTTGTTATCGTTTTCGCTAGCTTTGTTTCTGTGAGGGCTATTATGTTTGGGTTTTCCTCTAGTACCCGTTCTCCAAGCTCATTTCCTTTATTTGTAATTCCATCTATGTTAGTGTACATTGCTTTGAGGCTCACTTTCTTCTGTCCCTTCTCAAATCGCCTCCTTGGTGAGAGTTCTGCTGGTGGGGGAAGCTGTTCCATGGGTGTGAGGACCTGTGATATGGATAATAGAGTCTCAGAGGATACTGGGATGAGGGGCGGGGGATCCAGTCAAGGGGGAGGGACAGGGAGGGTATGGGGTGAAAGGGAAGGGAGGACAGGAAGGAAAGGGGGAGGGAGGACTCGTCAGGAGGAGGGGAGGGGTAGAAAGATTGGGATTTGGTGTGGGGGGAGGGAGATTTGGCTGAACATTTGAGTGGGGGCAGGGAGGGTTTGGGGTAGGGGGGTCTTCTATGCAGAGGAGGGTGGTGGGGTTGTCCTCCCCTCTGGTATTACTGGGTAGCTGGTTGTGGGTTTCCCCTCTCGCCTCTGGGGGTGATGTGTTGGGAGCTGTGACTTCCTAGTTTTCCCCCTCTCGCCCTGCACCTTTTCCTTGCTTCTGCCGCCACAGCCCTCTCCTCCCTTGTTATGTCTCCCTGGAGGAATACATTTTTGAATTTTCCCACGTTTTTCAGGGAGCTCTTTCTTGATAGAATCTTCTCCGTTGTGCTCTCATTTGCAAACACTATCTTTATCACTCGGTCTCGGTCTTTGTTGTACCAAATTAGCCTGAAAACCTTCTCAATGCTATGCTCAGCCCCTTCCATGTCTAGTGACTTTAGTACTTCATTCACTGCTGCTATGTCCTTGTCATTCCACTCAGTCCTATTAGAGCCTTCCTACTCTTTAATACCCACAGCAACCACTGATCTGTTCCTTTCCAGCAGTTGGCTAGTGGAGCGTGCCGCCTCCTATGAGGTGGCTGCTTTCATGGCCAACTCCATCACTGCGGTCATTACTTCTGGGTTATTTTTTTTAGTATTAGCACAAATGTTGCTTTTATTGTGGCATTCTCATCCAAAAAACTATTACCACCTTCTCCCTGGATGATTTTCTGAGTCTCAGCCTCAATACCATTCTCTTTGAGGGCTCTAATTACCTCCTTTGCTGCTGTCAGCCCTCTTTTTAGGTTGCTTATTTCGTTCTTCATTTCTTGCATCATTTCTTGCATCTCACTCTTGATGTCCTCCAGAAACTGGCCGAACATTTCGTTCATTTCGTCACCTTGACTCTTCCCTGTTCCCCTAGTTCCTCTGGCTGTCATGGTTGCCCCTGTTCCTATAGTTGTGCAGTGATAGGATTTGTCAGGAGGGCAGAGCGGGATGGGGGAGGGAGAGAGAGAGAGAGAGAGAGAGAGAGAGAGAGAGAGAGAGAGAGAGAGAGAGAGAGAGAGAGAGAGAGAGAGAGAGAGAGAGAGAGAGAGAGAGAGAGGGGGGGGGTAGGGATAGCGAGGAAGGAGAGAGAGAGAGAGAGAGCGGGAGAGAGATAGAGAGTGGGACAGAGAGAGTGGGAGAGAGATAGAGAGTGGGAGAGAGAGAGAGAGAGTGGGAGAGAGATAGAGAGTGGGAGAGAGGGAGTGGGAGAGGGAGAGAGTGGGGAGGGGAAGAGCGTGTGTATGGGGGATGTGGGGGACTGGGGGTGGGGGGGCGGAGATGGCGACCAGGTCAGATCAGGACAGATGTGGGGATAAGAGGGGGGGGTATAGTAAGGTCCTATCCCCTGTTCCCAGGTGTTAATACTTTTTCCCCTGACTGAACGTTTGTGTGTGTGTGTGTGTGCGTTTGTGTGTGTGTGTGTGTGTGTGTGTGTGTGTGTGTGTGTGTGTGTGTGTGTGTGTGTGTGTGTGTGTGTGTGTGTGTCTGAGTGTGTGTTTTAGCGTGTTCGCGCTTGTGTGCGTGCATATGTACGTGGGCGGGCGTGAGTGCGTGTGTCACAAGTTCCCTTAAGCGTTACCTCTACCCAAATGAACCACTTTGAGATTTTTAAATATATATGATATCCTGAACAAGAATTTGATAATATTTTACCTCAATCTGTACACCTGATTAATTGACCAGAGAGGGGGTACATACCACTCTGCCTCCCATTCACACAACTAGATGAGTAATGACAAAGTATGGATGACGATGTTTATCCGTCGTTGTCTCCCACTAGGTGATTCACTAAGTGCTAGTAGATTGATGATGTCGGTTCTTCTCTGTCTACACAAAGCTCTGGAGTCAGTCACTGTATCGTTGTGTGACAGTTCACTAATTTACTGTACCACTGATCACAGTCACCACTCAACAAACACAATCAGGCAGTTCCTCGGCGGGTTGTCCCACCTGGCCGTCAGGTCAGGTCGCTCCACGCGGTCCTCTACACTTATATGCACCGGTGATGTCACTAGCTCCACTTTGGTTTCTTCGCACTATCGCTAGCGATATGACTATGCTATGTAGCACCTTGCTAGCTACACACTGCGAGAGGCCAAATACTACGATCTAGTCTCTATACTCCTTCAATGTCCCGAGAAATTGACGAATTTCCGCGGACCTCACTAATCGTGTGTGTCTCCTACCGGCTCACGGCTAGACTGGTCAAGGGCCTGTGTGTGTGTGTGTGTGTGTGTGTGTGTGTGTGTGTGTGACAGTGTATGTATGTATGTATATATATGTATGTATGTATATGTATTAACATAATTGAAGTTACATGATACCCCTCAAATTATGTTATGTCAGTAAAAAAGATGACTATTCATAAAATATTAAATAAGAAGCTTCTAAAGGAAGCTAGATATGGCCCACTAGATATGGAATCTCAAGTTTCATTGCTTTTTATCATGTGGCGTGGTGGTCAAGGGCCTGTGCTAGGGAGTACCAAGTGAGCGGGTTCGAATCCTCCTCAAGGCGCCTACTGATTTTCTCATTGATACATCACGTTAATGTTATTTCATCGTGTATGGCCGACTATTCATGATTTTTAAAGTAGATGCAATAGAACATATCCAGCTAGTTTTATTTGCAGCTCGCTATAGGGAGACCAAGAGAAGAATTTACCTACTAAAAAAAACAATTAAGTGAGCAATGCGTTTGAGAAAACGCGATTACATCTCTCACTCTGTTATATTGTAATAATATTCACCAGATCCCTGTTATCACAAACATTTTAGATATTACATTGCCATGTGATATCACTGTTATTATGGCGTATATTTTCGAGCATAGAGTAGTAATTAGAGAGCGAGCAATTTGTGAAAACCAATTCTTCCCGTAGCAGCAATCGCAATTTTTATTGTGGACGATATTTAACAGACTCTCGATATGATATTGCGAAGTAATTGCTGTTCTCACGTTAAGTGGAAGCTGAAATGGCCGCCAATCCGAACTAATAACCTGCTGGCCGGTCTGATACTGT